>NW_007732164.1:61645-89504 GCF_000696425.1 Galeopterus variegatus
ACACACACACAAAAAAACAAACAAACAACAACAACAACAACATCAACAACAACAACAACAAAAAAAACCGGGGTGGGGGAGAGGAAGATATAACAACCACAACTTTTTTTTTTTTTTGAAGTTCTTACAACAAGAAAATGGAGGGGACACACCTGGGGGGGGGGGGGGAGAGGAAGATATAACAACCACAACTTTTTTTTTTTTTTGAAGTTCTTACAACAAGAAAATGGAGGGGACACCCCTGGGTGGAAGGGGGGGAGAGGGAGGAGGGAGGGAGGTTTCGATGATGGGACACAATAACTAACTACATTGTATATTGACAAAATAAAAAATAAAATAAATAAAAAATAAAAATTAAAAAAAATAAAAAAAAAAAGAAGGGGCGGCTGGATCACATTCAAAGAAACAAGCCACCCGGGGGATGCAGGTGCACTGAGGTTCAGACAGCTGACCCAGAAGAAGCAGGCCAGGCAGGGGGCCACGAATCTAGTGCCTCACTTTTCCTACCTGGAGAGGTACCAGTTGAGTGTCCCTCCCAAGTGGAACCCCTCCTTGTCCATGACTCACCCCTCTCTGTGCACCTGCCTGATTCCAGCAGCCCTGCCCACCTGTGCTAATTAACAGCTTACATTTGGCAATTCCTCAAAACACCAAGGTGAGGTAGCTTGAAATTTTATCCTGGAAAACTTTGAGGATTAAGAAACATGGCCCAGGGCCGGCCCGGTGGCGCACTCAGTAGAGTGCAGCACTTGGGAGCACTCCCGCCAAGGGTTCGGATCCCATATAGAGACCGGTCCGCTCACTGGTTGAGCGCGGTGCGGGCGCGACACCGAGGGTTGCGATCCCGTTGCCAGTCACTGTACAGGCGTGACACCAAGGGTTGCGATCCCGTTGCCGGTCGCTGTACAGGTGCGACACCAAGGGTTGCGATCCCGTTACCGGTCACGAAAAAAGACAAAAAGAAAAGAAAAAAAAAGAAACATGGCCCAGCACTCCCAATTGATGACTAGCAAATCTAGAATTAGCTTCCTTATGTTTCCGTGTTGCTACTTCTTGTTCTCCAAACACTGTAGGTAGGAAGTGGGCCAGAATCTCAGCAGGCAGGACCTTTATGGCACAGGAAGCAAGCAAAGCAAGTGTCAAGGCTCATGAATCTCATCTTGGTCCCTTTCTGAAAATTGACATATTGAGACGTCCGGGTTGCCTTTTAAAGCTCCTGTACATATAATGCAGATTTATGCCTGCTTTGCATAGGCATCTTTAGGACTCTTTCTGATCCAGTCACTGCTGTGGTGCTTCCCATGCCCACGCCCTCTGCAGTGTGTTTCCACATCATTATCCCGCTTATTATGCCATTGGTTTTCACATTGGAATGGTCAACAGATGCAGAAAAACACAACCTTCACGTTTAATTGAGTTCACTAAGGCCTTCTTCTTAGTAAAACTGAGAGGAAAATGTATATTGCAGAAGCAGTAACTAGCAAACAGGCCTACCAGAAACTGGCTCTCTGCCCTCAGCCATGTTCAAAGCCTTTGCTATAAATGTGTAGAGGAAGTAAACCTTAACCACACTGTGGCTAAAAAAAAAAATTACACTGGTTTCTGTATGCGACTTCTGTAAATCAGTTTAATTACATCACATTTCCACCTCAAATGTGTGATAACGAGGTCAGGATTACCCAGTAGAAGGCAGAAAAAAAACCCCAGACATATTACCGTATGGCACCTGCCTACATGGTCTGTTTTTCCCTCCAAGCTGACAATGAATCATTTGTTGACGTCGGTGGGGCTGTCACACGGCGGGCGAGCAGTTCTGGAGAAGCAGAGCCGAAGCAGGCACTGGGCAGTGATGTTACCGAATGGAGTGGCCCTGACAGTTCCTTGTGGGGGCCAAATGTGACTAAGACTCTTTGTCTGTACTCCATGGAACTAAATAACCATGTGTCAAAAATTTACAGCTACTGCCTTGCAACACTAAACTGTAAAATGTGCTGGCAGCACCTAATATCTCCCACAAAGTGTAATTACAGATACCAGTGCTTTGAGAGTTTGCATGGAAATAATTCAAATCAACCTAAAATAGTAACAAAGGCTGAGTATAAATCTGTGATATAGATTATCTGAAAAGGCACAAGAAGAAAGCCAGAAGTTAACAAGCCTGCTGGGGTCGGAAGGAGATTGCTGTTCACTCAGCAGTGGATGTCACTCACCCTCAGAGACAGCCACCCCTCCACCTCTGCCCTTACCTCTCCTCCACAAAGAATTAGACCTGAAATCTTTATGGGCAAGTCTTTATGCACTGAGAGTCTCACTCCCTCCACATTGCAGAAATGAATGGAAGCACACAGCTCCAGCTGTGGGGGCTTCCAGTGTTCATTTTCAAATTTATTTGTTTTGTCATTTGAAGGTAGTTCAGTAATTGTCCGGAGAGAGAGGAGCTGGTGTAGACTGGGCAGTGTCCAAAATCTAGAGCCAGAATTTCACATCTGTTAATGTTCCATCCTGACTGTCTTGCAAAAAGACTATAATATTTATTCACCAGGGAGCTTTGGAAGCAAATAGGATATTAGCCAGGAAAGCCTATCATTGTGGACTTCTTTGCACCAAAAACCTGATGAAAGAGCTTGGATCCATGAACATAGTTGATCAGGAGCACATTTCCCCATTCCATTATCCTTACAAAAAAAGAAAAAGCTTTTACAAACATTTTTTAAATGGCTCATTGCAGTCATTGAGAGAATATTTATAGCACACACATATTTTCCAGAAGATTTTAATAAAGTAAACACTTGGTTAAGTATCTTATCATAATTCAGGCACTGCGTGTATCTTGGCTTTTGTCTGGCTGTTATTATAGCACTTCATTCTAACTTGTTTTGAGTTCTGACCCCTGGACACACATGGACACCTCCTGGGTCATGTGTCCAGCTCACGATGATTCCAAGGGGTTGGACCGGCTTTGCTTGTTGTATGCTGCCTGCCTCCTGTCCACAGCAGTGTAGACCAGGGCTGCCCACCCTCCCCAGGCATAGCCACTTACTGGCCCTCTTCCTGGAAAATGAAATGAAACAAAGAAGTCTTTTCCACTGCTGGCTTGCAACTTGGGCACAGTCCAGGACCGTGTTCCATGCTCCACCCTTGTGTTGAGGAGCACAGAAGTCAGTCTGTGGAAAGAGAGACAAGGACCTGATGGCTTCCCAGACTTCAGTCCTGCCCCTCCAGAAGCCCCACTGGGCTCACTCCTGGTTCTGGTTGACCCTCCTGAGTACTTGCATTTTCCTTGTTTGTCCCATGCAACAAAAAAATCCGTAACTAGTGCAAGTTTGCATTTTGGAATCACAGCCTTCCACGGGCTTTGGACTCCAGGCCATCTGACCTCTAAGCCTGCAGCTTCTCACAAGCATTGGCTCCAAGTTCTCTAAGAAGAGGCCTTGGGTGGCTTGGGTGTGAGATCTAGCCCTGTTAGTTCTAAGGTGTGAAATTAGCAAGTCCTTTAGCCTCAATGAATCTTTGTTTCCTCAACTGTAAAATGAGAAAAACTGATTAAAAATGACAATGTGATACTGTGCAAAAGGCTTGAGCTTTGGGGTTACCCTTGGGATAGGCCATGTTCAGCTGCCTCTCAGAGTCTCAGGTTCCTCAGAGGGTTGTTTCAAAAATTAGAAAAAATCTAGGTAGATGCAGCTGCCATGTGACAAGTACTAAATGACAGGCACTTTCGTTGTTACTGTTACTATTATTACTCCCACTGTTACTGCTGCCACCCCTTCTCCTCCTCTTAATGAACGTGGAAGTTCTTTGTAATTTATATAGAACAATTCCCTACATAAAGAGTATATATACTTAGAGAATTTTCCTTAAGTGAAAAGCAGCCCTGGTTCGTCTTTCTTCCTCAGCTAGAGGGAGTTATCTCTCTGGCCCTATAATTCCTCTGCTCTGATCGGCTGATCTAGCAGAAGATCTATAGAGAGGTAGAAAATAGCTGTGTTTTTCCCTCCTTGCAGAAAAAGCTGCAGCCCAGCAATAGCGGGGATGCTGTCAACTTTGAAGACAGTGAGACCTGCATGCCAGTCCTTGGGCCACTTAACCACTCTGGGTTTTCTTGTCTACTTCATGGGATGGTTAGAAACATTGGAGGTAGTACGTATAAAGCGGTGCTCGACACTAATGATTTTGATGGCAGCTTCTAACAGCCACATAGTTTGTCTCTGTGTTAGCATGAACCCTGGACATGTGTTTCCTCAATCAGCAATTTTCTTACGAGGTCATCATTTTGGGAAAAGAGATAAATCAGACCTCCTTCCCTTCCCATTTATTACCTTATTTGGATTTTTTTAGGAACTGAAATTTGCATTCAATGCAAGTCAAAAAGAACTCTTTTGACAATTCAAATGAATCAAAACCTCAGTTCATACCAGGATCTTGTTTCCCCTTTAATCACAAATTATTTTAAAACAAAAATGGGTTCCATTCTAGAAAATTCAAAAAATAATATGACACGCTAAAGATAAGACTATGGTCTGGGTTCCCAATTTCAGGCCAGAGTTGATTCTCAAAACTGCCCTGGAAAATGGTATTGCTGTGAAGTCCTCAGGTGGCACTTGGGAAATGCTTTGCCACATGACATCATACTGAGGGCTCTTAGGAGCACTGCTGGGGCCACATCTGCTACCTACCAGGCCATTGGGTGGTAGGGCAAGATGACTGACTCACCCTGGTTTGTCCAGGACCATCCCACTTTTAAAGTTGAAAATCCCAGGCCCAGGTAACTCCTCAGTCCTGGGTAAGCCGGGACGGTTGGCCACCCCATCACATGCCAGTCTGAACTGTCTCCTGCTCATCTAAGCCTTCAGTCTCACTATGCATTCTAATCCTTGCCTAATATACCCCATAGACTTTTCTTAAATTTTGCTTCTCTTTTCCTACCCATACAGCAGAAGACAAACACAACAGAAGGGAAAACGTGGTTGAGGACAGACAATGCAGTGAGGTTGGAAACCACTGCTTTGTGGCCATGGCCTGGGAGTCGAAGGCAAAGGCCCACACTGTCCTCAGAGCTCAGGACCTCAAGGCAGTAAATGCCATCACCCCTGGTGACTGATCAGCAGCACTCCTGGTTTAGCTTGATGACTCTGTTTGCTTTCTTCCTTTTATACAATTTTTTTAAAAGAAGATTAATTGGCACCATTTACGCCATACTTAACTTCCTCTTCCCACCCTCTCTTCTATGGTGCGTGGAGCAAGGAAGAAAGATATTTCCCTCTCCGGCTGGAGGAAATACATTTGCAAAGAAAATGAACCTGAAGAGCAAGTTGCTCTTGCCTGGTACTTTCCTTAAAGCAAAATTTTCTGGGGAGGGGATGTTTGTCATATTTATCAAAGTAATACATGCATATTGCCACAAACTAGAAAAGTAGAGAAGGAATTAAAAAAAAAAATCACACATAATCCCAGAAGGTACCTTCTAAAAACACACAATACCCACATAAGCAGTGAACATCTTCAGTGAGCAGCACTGGCTCAGATGAGTCACCCTGTAATTCCACAGAGCCACCAGCTGTCCAGAACATTCTATAGGCCTTTGGTGCAGCGGCAGCCACAGCAAGCACAACTTCTGCCTCATTGCTAAATGACAGCAATTCTCTCTCTGTGATACTGAATTCACAAGAGAGCCTTAAATCCATCCATCCATCCATCCATCCATCCATCCATCCATCCATCCATCCACAAATACTGTAGAGTTCTACCACGATGCAGGCTCCCTGAGAATAAGGCAGAGTCAGACCCTATCTTCATGGACAGGAAATACCCCAAACAGGAATAACGAGTTGAACCAGCAGGGAGAGCCAGTGCTAGGGGAGTGGGGAGCCAGAGGGTCTGTCCTAGTCTGGGGACAGAGAAACCTTCCCGGGGACGTGGAACTTGAGCCAAGGCCTGCAGGCTGAATGCCAGTTAGCCAGGTGAAGACAGAGGAGGGAAGGGTGCTGCGGCCGAGGAGCTGCCTGTGGGAGGCTAGGGAGCACCCCTCCGGGAGGGGCAGCACGGGGACAGCCAGGGCAGACACATTCAGGGCCGGGCAGAGCGTGGCAGGAGCTGAGGTGCCAGGAGAGGAAGCAGGATGGAAAGGGCCAGGTTGAGGTCCATTCTCAGGTTGCTGGCCTTCTGCCTGAGAGCACGGAGAAGCCTCCCCAGGCTCTCCAGCAGCAGCGGGCCAGGACCTCTGCTTTGCGCTGGGTGGAAGCAGCAGAGCGACTGGAGGGAGGGACCTGGGAGGGGACAGCAGTGGGTGTACTTGAGAGGGATGTCGGCAGATAGACTCAGGAGAACGTGGGGACTGTGGGGACTGATTGCACGTGGGGTGGTGAGGAGGGCCTGTGGGATGGGTGACAGAGGGAAGGCAGAAAGGGCAGCCCCCAGGGCAGGGCAGCTCCAGGGGCATGTGGCCTGAGCTGGAGCACAGTTGGGCCTGGCACTCGGTTTCATGCTCAGCCGTCACCACCTTGAGATGCTTAATAATTTCTGAGCAAGGCCCTGCATTCTCATTCTGCACCAGGCCTGCAAATTATACCTCCGGTGCCCACCGGGTCTCAATGTTGTCTACCTTGAGATGCTTAATAATTTCTGAGCAAGGCCCTGCGTTCTCATTCTGCACCAGGCCTGCAAATTATACCTCCGGTGCCCACCGGGTCTCAATGTTGTCTACACGTCTGAGCAGAATCCCACTTGGCTAATGGCACATGGACTCCATCCAGGGCCTTCGATGGTTTGTTTATCCTTTGAGGCAGGACATGCGTGGAAGGCGCAAGGCGCCCAGCTTGGAGCAGTCGGTGTCTACCAGGACAGCAAGGACGGCCCATGAAGAAGGTTCACAAGACCAGCGGGGACACAGAGACGTACTGTTCACTAGCTCTGGGGACGGTTAGGAGACTGAGGGCATTTTAATAACATGAGCTTTGAGTTGCTGTTTGACTAAAACAGGACTTTCCCTCACCCAAGTTCATTTACTTTAATAAGTCAAACTGCAAAATTCCGTGAGTTCAAGCCAAGGCCAAATGAATATGCCATTTGGCGGAAAAGACTTTTAAAAAATGAATGACTTATTTTATTCAACTAAGAATTTCTTTTCATAGATGTCTGAGTCTCATGCAACACAAAATTTGTATTTGAAAAAAAAAATATTATTGTAAGGGTTTAAAAGAAAATTTGTGAATATACCTATGCTTATCTTTCAGGAGGAGCAAAGACAGAGAGGCCTTTACCAAAACGTAAGATCTAACACAATAAGCTGATTATTCAAGGAACTGTTAATAAATTCACCAGAAATGCTACACAAAATATCATTGGTCTGTAGGCTCTGGACCAGATAATAATAATTATTTTTACTTTGAAATGAGAAAATAGATGACTAAGAATAACTGAGGTATGGATCACCATTCTGAATTTCTACAGGTGCTTTACATCCACTTACAGCAGCCCATTTCTATAAAATACTAAAAATTATAGGTGGAACAGGAGAAATTTGGCCAACCCAAATACTTACAAGGCTACATCTTCTGAAGTCTAGTCATGTAGTTAAAAGGAAGCGCTTTAAAGTCGTACTATAGTTTTAGGTTCAAACCTCGGCTCCATCTTGAGCAAGTTGTTTAACCTGCCTGAGCCTCAGTTTCTCCATGTATATATGGATGTAATACCTACTTTATGCTTGTAATGTATATATGTTAAGCATTCAATCACTTGTGTGTTTGAAAGTACAGCTGCTAAATTACATGCAGAGTTGCCTACGTAAATCTTCCTGCATTTCCTTTGATAAGTCACTTGAGTTAGACTCTGAGGGCAAAGGTCAAGGCCTTAGAACTCAGCTAAACCACTCTGCACATGACAGAGAGATGAACGAATTGGTTTTGGATCCTCAGAAGAGAAGAGGTGAAGAGAGGGACTGAGGTGGAGAGGATGGGGGGAGAAGGATCAGTGGGATGGTGTCACCTGAGGGTGCCACATAGAAGCAGCAGCCAGGGATGTAGCCAGAGAAGTAGGGTGGCCGACAGGCTTTTAAGAACCAAGATGCATCTGCATGTCTTGGTGAAAGCCAATACTTCCCTATGCTGACCCACAGAGTGATAACTTTTACACGGCATTGTATTAGTTTCCTCGAGCTGCAGCAACAAAGCACCACAAACCAGGTGGCTTAAAACTACGGAAATTGATTTGAGAGAAGCTGCGAGAGCGGTTAGGAGACCAAAAGTCCCAAATCAAGGTGCTGGCAGAGGTGGTGCCTTCTGGGGCTTCGAGGGAGCCTCCGTCCCATGCCTCTCTCCTGGCTTCTGGTGTTTGTGGGCAATCCTTGGTGGTCCTTGGCTTGTACTGCGGCTTCTGCAAACCAGTCTCTGCCTGTGTTGTCACATGTCTTCTCCCTGTGTGACCCTCTCTATCGTCACATAGCATTCTTCTGTGTGTCCAAATTTCCCTCCTCTGAGAAAGAAATCAACCACTGGTGTAGGGCCCACTCTAATCTATTATGGCCTCATCTCAGCTAATGACATCTGCAAAAACCCTATCTCCAAAAAGGTCACATTGACATGTACTGGGGATTAAGAGACACAATTCAACTCACAACAGGCATAGACAAGCTGCAGCTGGAGGTGACTCGCCAGGCAGCTCCACTGTCCCCAGGCTTGTCTGGGGGCCTGGAGTGATGAAGAGATTAAGCTTGCAGCGTCGTGTCTGTAACCACTTCTCAGCACAGCTCTGGGGTGTAGACCCACCTCCATCCCACTTCCCACCTCTCTCCCATCCCAGGTAAAGTTTATACTAAACACACACTCACACAACCACTCACGCTGTGAATTGGTTCAATGTGCACCTCCTGGTGTGGGCGGGCCCTGCCCTGGCCAAGAGGCAGTAGATCCCTGATACGCAGAAGGACATTCAGGGCAGCCAGGCCTGACACCAGACAACATGGAGATCTTGTAGTTAATTCTCCTTGTCTGACTCCAGGCTCAAGCAACCTTCTGAGAACAACTTATCTTTCCATGTAGGAAGACCTGAGAGCATGTGTTGGCTGGAGAATCCCAGTGTCCAGCACAATGTTTCCCACTCTAAGTCAATAAAGTGGCTTTCTGGCCACAGATAGTTCATCATGTGAGCTGGGTCTTTGCAGATGGAATCAGACTAAGATGAGGTCATATTGGAGTAGGTCCTAAGTGGGTCCTACGTCCAATGATTGGCATCCTAATAAGAAGAAGGAAATGTGGGCACAAACTTAGATACACAGGGATAAAAGCCATGTGACAAGGGAGGCCGAGATTGGACTGATTCATCTTCAAGCCAAGGAACACCAAGGACTGCTGGCAGCCACCAGAAGGCCGACAAGGCAGGGAAGGACCCACCCCTAGAGCCTTCAGGGAGAGCATGGCCCTAATACCACCTTGATTTGGGACTTCTGGCCTCTAAAACTATGAGAGGATACATTTCTGATGTTTTAAAGTCACTTGATTTGTGGTACTTTGTTATGGAAGCCTAAGGAACTACTATAGGGACCTTCACTGGGCAGGTAAAATAGATATGGGAGGTAAAAGGAACTATTTTTAGGCATATTGAGCCCACAGTGCCTTGATATGGGAAATATCTGAGTGGTAATATGTGTAGTTCCCTGGAAGAGTCTGGAGCTTAGGAAGTAATCTGGGCTGGAAATAGAGAGTTGGGACTCCTGGAAGATCGGTGTCAAACTAAAGCTAGGCACAGGTGAGACCACCCAGGCGAACTGCAGGGAGAGACAAGAAGGCAGAAGACAGAATCTTCTCTGAGCAGTTCTTGGCATTACAAACTTGATATCAGCATCTAAAGAAAGAGTGACTATGCGAACAGTAAAGCATTACAGTGCAGGCGCTGGTTTGTATCTTTATTCATTGAAACATACTGAGCATCCACATACTAAGCAAGCCCTGGATTACAAGGTGGCCACAGCGTCCCTGCCCTCTCCACATGGGAGCCCAGGTGCCAACTGATTATCCAGAGCAGGAAAGAGCAGACTGGTTTCTGGAGTGAGTGAGCCTCCAGTGCAGGTGTGGAGGTCGAAGAAGAGGCAGGTGACATGCACAGGAGCTGGAACACAGGACCCACGTGTGAGGAGGGGGCTCAGTGTAGGTTATCCTAAGGGCGACGAGAAGCCGCTGAATGGGTTAAAGCACAGGAGCCATGTAGGGAGATGTTTTCATTTTAGAAGCCTTAACCCCAACTGCAGTGTGAAGAGCAGTTGGAGAGGGGACCAAGTGGATTGCAAGGACGCCAGTAGGAGGCTTTGCCCATCATACAGGCAAGAGACGGTGGTGGCTGGGATCAGGGACATGGCAACTGGGACGGGACAATCTGGGCAGAGTCTAGATTTTCGGGAAGTGTGTTCGACCGAATGACATGTGCTTAGCTGGATGTGAGAAGTGAGGACATCCCAGGGAACCAAGGCAGGAGCAGAGAGGAGGTTTCAGGGGAGGGGAAGAGACTGGCTTTGCACATGTTGAATGTGAGGTGCTTGAGGGACAATTAATTAGAGATGCCGAGTGGACAGCTTGATATTCCTGGATATTCCCTCTGGAGTCTGGAGACCTAGCAGTCTGGAAGGCCCCTGAGGTCCCCTAAGGAAAGTGTCTAGAGTGAGAACAGAGGACAGCTGACCTCTGAGGAATACCAAGATGAGGGCACCACAAGGGCAAGGAGCCTGCACAAAAGACTGAGAAGGGGAAGAATCCCAAAGAAAGAACCTTCCAGAAGGACGTGGGCTGGCGGGGCAGGTGCAGCTCAGAGGGCTGGCAAGAGAGTCCAGCCAAGCATCCACTGGGCTTATCAACAAGGAGGGAATTTGGGAAGAGCCTTTCCAGTGGAGCAGCGGAGGCAGAGGAGTGGGCAGGCACAGGGAGGGACGTGGGTGACTGTCTTCAAGGAAGTTCGGCTGGAGGTGGGAGGACGGAGGTGCCCACGAGGGAATGGTTCTTTGTAAGTGGAACAGATGTGCACTTGAGTGTGCTGGACACGGGCAGGAAGGAGCTCATAGAAAGGAGGGCGATAGGAGAGGTGGTGTTTGATGGACTGAGCTTCCAGGGCAAAGGCCGGGTCCAGAGCATGGGCAGGGGGTGTACTAGTCAGGGTTCTCTAGAGAGACAGAATCAATAGGATGTGTAATAATTATATGAAAGGGACTTATTAGGGGAATTAGCTCATGCAACTATGAAGAAAAGTCCCACGATAGGCCATCCATAAACTCGGTGACAGTAGCATGTCTCAGTCCAAGTCCAAAGGCCTCAAAACCAGGGAAGTTGATGGTGTCCTTGGTGTAAGTTCTGGAACCCAAAGCCTGAAGAGTCTTGAGCTCTGATGTCCACGGACAGGAGAGGAGAGTGTGTCCCAGCTCCAGCAGATCGAGAGAGAGAGCTTCACCTCTTTCCTCTGTCTTTTGTTCTCCCGGACCCCCAGCAGACTGGATGGTTCCCACCCAGGCCACTCAGACTCTCATACTAATCTCTGCTGGAAACACCTTCATGGACACACCTAAAAAGATAGCTTTACCAGGTTTTTCAGGATTCCTTCATCTAACCAAGTTGACACCTAGAATTAACCTTCACAGGGGGCTAGCCTCAGACAGGGGAAGGAAGGCCCTGCCCTAGTCTATGCGGCGTCTGCCGTACTAATAGCCCCTCTGCAACAGAGCGGTCTCTGCAAACCTGCCGGGGTCTCCTTCTTCAGGCGTATTTGGGGGAAGCCAGGTGGCAGGCAGGGGTGCCCCGTTACATGCACACATATCAGTCCACGCTGCTCCCCTCACCCAGCTCCAAACACTGTCGATCCTGCTTGGCTCTCTGCTCTCCTTGCTGTTCATCTCCCTAGAAACCCAGGCCCACCGCCCTCCTCTGCTATGTGCTCTGCACCCCAAGGCCTGGGGAGACTGGAGGGAGGGAGCCCCACTTCCTCCCACTGTCCTGTCCTGAGCAGGTGTGCGGCTCACCGTTTAACTCCCCCTCAGTGCCGTGAGCCCAGGGCTGCCGTGTGGCAGAGTGGAGATGAGACACAGCATCCCAGTGTCAGGGGAGTCCTCCCTGGCTCTTTCTCACGGTATGGAAAGGGGGCGGGGAAGACAGGGTACGATTCCCCAGGGCCCAGCTATGCTGCCATCAATACAAATGCTATGCATAGACTTTTAGCTGGACAGCCCTTGCTGGGAGCCTTGAAAATTTTTAAAATCAGGACACAAACTAGCTTTCAGTGGCGCAGCTGTTTCTCCTCCAGGCCAGTCTAATGTCACGAGGCTTGGGCCCACTCTGCCTCTGAGACTGCACCCCCGTGGCCAGCAGCCCCTCGTTTCCCACCTCGGGCTGACTGTGCTGTGGCAATTACCTTTAGTTTTTCCTCCATTGCTGTTCACATTTGATAAGGCAAGAAGTCTTCTGAAAGTGAAGAGCAGCTCTCTCCCTAAAAGGATTCTGCACTCTGCCTTACAACAATTGGTTCCAACTGTAGGCGCCTTTTATTTTCACAAATTTGCCACCTGCTGAAATTGTCAAGGAGGCAGGTGGGGAGATGTCGCAGGAGCTGTCCTCCCATGGCTTCTATTTTCTCTGTTGAGTAGGAGGCAAGGTCATGTGCTGAAAGGGAGGAGAGAAGTAGAGAGTCACAAGCTTGAGGAGGGTGGAGAGGATCCAAGTAGCTGCTGCTGAGAAGGGAAGAGTGACTGGAAAGAGGAAGGTTGGGGACCATGGACTGGGAGGGACATCATCCACTCCAGATGAGCTCAGCACCCAGGTGCAAGTACAGAGAAGGTAAATTTAGCCAGTGTTAAGGTTTTTCCAGGTGGATGAACAGAAGGAAGATAGGGAAATGGAATAATGGAATTTAAGGTTTGGCAGGAGAAAGGTTGAAAATTGGCCCATGGAATGTAGCTGGATTTATGAATTGTCGTGAATAAGAGAAACCATCTCATATTAGTACAAACAAAAAGGGGGGTAACAGCTAAAAATTGTGAAGCACAGAGTGACAAGGTCCAGGCTCTCAAATGACATCACTGGGTCTCTCAATCTCCCATTCCAGCATTCTTCCTGGTGTTTCTCCACGGGGCAGAATGAGAGGAGGTTCCAGTGACAAGGAATCCTGCTGTCAGGACAACAGCCACAGAGGAGTGACATGACCTCTTTCGTCTTATGGTATAAAAAAGTCTTAGGGAAAAGCTCTGATTGGCCTGGAGGGTTGTGTGATTACTCTGGTGGCCATGAAGGTGAGACACCCTGGTTAACAGCACACAGGGTTGTAAGTTTTCAGTGGGGGAGACACTTTCACATGACATCCTAAAGGAAGAGAGTGTCATTGCCAGAAACATGTACCAGAAAGAAATGACATCCACCCACCTCAAGAGAAAAGAAAAGTAAGACAGGAGGAGGCTGAGATGGAAAGAAAGCAGATAGTGAAGGGCCTGGTGAATGGCTGAGGGTGGGGGGTGGCCACGGGTCCCCTGGACCTCTTGGGATCTGGGTTGGCCCCTGTGGGTTTTGTTGCTGAGGGAGGTCCGGTCTCTGGTGGATGAAAAGATTGTGAAGCTACTGCAAAAGCAAAGTCATTGGGCTGGGAGGGAGCCAGCTGTGTGCCTAAGACAAGCCCCTCACTTCTCTTAGGCACTGATTCTTTGTCTAGAAAAGGGAAATAGAAATAATTACATCATGGGATGATCAGGAGCATTAAGTGAAATCATACATTAAAGTTCCCAGCAAAGTGTCTCAGTGCAAGTGACTCAACCGTTATTAGTGTTTCTCCCCACTTCAAAGTTCATATTGCCAGCCCCATGAATTTCCTTCAAGTTCTACTATATAATGACTTTCCAAATGTGGCATAAAGCGGTGTTATGCATCTTGTAAATTCTCAACAAGTATGGAAAGAATGGGGAACGAATGAATGAATGAATGAATATAAAACGAAGTCTCTTCTAGAGAGTCATCCTATCATTAATAGAAGAAAAATTGTTCTTTTAACTGCATTTTCTGTTTTTTAGATAACGCCTCTCTTTAACACTGGAATAACAATACAGTGACACCCTGTCAAATGAAATCACACATTTCTTTTTTTTTTTTTGTCTTTTTCCGTGTCTGGCAACGGATCGCAACCCTCAGTGTCGCCCCCACACCGGACCGGGACCGGCAATGGGATCGCAACCCTCGGTGTTGCCCCTGCGCCTCGCTCAGCCAGTGAGCGGGAACCGGTCTGTATGTGGGATCCAAACCCTCGGCGGGAGTGCCTCCGCACTTCCCAAGTGGCGCACTAGCGCAGTGCGCCACCGGGCCGGCCCGAAATCACACATTTCTGAAGGTTCAGTTTGCTACACTTATCACTGTGCTTTCTCTTCCCATTTTAGGAAATAGTTTACTACTAAAATAGAGAATCGCAAGCTATTTAGTGAATTTCTCCTGCTGGTGTTACTGCCAGCAGGGAGAGCCCCCAGGGCTTGAGAGGCGCGGCAGCTGCACCTGCTGTGGGATGGGCACCCACCTGCAGCTACTCTCAGCAGCAAGGCCCATTCATAGGCTTCGCCAGCGTCCAGAGGCTGCTGAACACTGACCACGTGAGCGGGCCAGTCCTTGCCATTGTCAGGAGCCTATCATCCAGTTGGGGAGATAAAAGAGATACCTCCCTGTGCTTGTTTCCTGTAACTGCCATAACAAATTACCACAAACTGGGTGCCTTAACCCCACAGAAAGTTATTGTCCAAAACCAAGGTGTTGGTCTGGCCACAGCCTCTCAGAAGGCTCTGGAGGAAGATCCTTCCTTCCTCATCCCAGCTTCTGGTGGTTGCCAGCAATCCTTGGCGTTCCTTGTCTTGAAGCCATTGTCACTCCCATCTTTGCCACCATCATCACGTGGCCTTCTTCCCTGTGTTTCTGTTTGTGTGCAAATTTCCCTCATTTTATAAGGGCACCAGTCATTATGTTAGAGCCCACCCTGATTCAGTATGACCTCATCTTCATTTGATTAAACCTGCAAAGACCCTATCTCCAAATTCGGTCATATTCACAGGACTGGAGATTAGGATTTGAGCATGTGCATTTTGGGTTTTTTTGCTTGTCTTATTACCTTCTCTTTCCAGGCACTGACGAGAAAACTTGCCATTGCTTGGGAGAAACAAAGGGTGAGCAAGCTATTCTCTTCTGGGAGGAAAAAGTCTGTCTTCAATAGTTTCCTTTGTGCACATTTTTGTTCTAGCGTGTTTCGTTTACCAACAATAGGGCTATTCAGATGTGAGGTTTTCATGAGTTTCAGAGCATCTTCTCTATTCCTCTTCCCTGATTTTTATCTGGGCTTTAATAAAAAGTTCCTTGGGCCAGGCCTGAGGCCAACCAGCCTGCAGACCACCAGCGACAGGACACCGAGGCCCAGCCTGGAGCTCTCCTCCTGTCCTCTCCTGGCGTGCTGGGCTGCCCGGTGAGTCAGTCTCTTACTCTGTCGCTGTTTACTTCATTGCAAAACGAGGGTAGTAGAAATATTTACTAACCTCAACAGGATGTTGTAGCAATTAAAGAATGAGTAATTATAGAGCACACTCACATAGCTCCTGATAAAGCTAAATGCTATTTTTATAGGAGCTCTCAAAAGGCAGATTTTCTTTATGAGCGTCCAGCTGGTTACTCTAGGGGTGTCTTGTGAACTGGGCCTCTGGCTGGGTGTGCCTCCACCCTACCAGGGACGGAATAGTGAGCATCCCAATCGGAGGCCCATTTCTCTAGAATGAGGCTTTCCAGGGCCAGAATTCTGTCCTCTTTGGCAGTACTGAATGGAGGCCGTGGAGTTACCAGTTAAATGTACCAGGCCTCCCTGTTAAATTTGAATTGCAGATAAACAGTGAATAATTTTTCGGTATAAGAATGTTTTGCTTCTCTTACAACTATTGCACGAAACATACTAAAATTTGGACACGAACAGAAGCACAGGGAAGAAGGCCATGTGATGATGGTGGCAGAGAAGGGAGTGACGTGGCTTCAAGACGAGGAATGCCAAGGATTGCTGGAGACAACCAGAAGCTGGGAGGAGGAAGGAAGGCTCTTGCCCCAGAGCATGGCCAAACTGACACTTTGGTTTTGGACTTCTAGCCTCTAGAACTATGAAACAATAACTATTTGTTATTTATCTGAAATTCAAATTTAACTGAGCATCCATTTTTATTTGTTTCTTTTTTGCTAAATCTGGCAACCGTAAGGGTCTGCAATGTTGTGTAGCACCCTCTCAAGACCACGACACTTAGAAGGAGCAAAATTATCAACTCCTGCCTTCCAGAAAGCACAAATCTGTTATTGGTGTTATTGCTCATGGATGACATGCCACACTACGCCCAGATTGTGTAACACTCCTCATTAAGGCACAATTCTTTAAATGGGGCTGCTCCCCTAGTTCTGCCTTCTAGAGGTGAGACTGTAATCGTCAGGTGGTGTCCATGCTGTGTGTCTATATGTAACAGTATGGGAGGACCCCAGTCAACGAGCCTGAAATTGACCAGAATCACAGAACTCCCCCGAATGGCTGACTTTGGCTCAGTGGCCTTGCAGATCCTCTGCACACACATAGCGTTTAACATACTTCCACCCAGCCCTCCTTCCCTCTGTCTTTTACTTCCTCACATCGATGTCAGATGGTTCTCCCAGCTTGTGGAGCTCCCTCCCCTTTTCTCTTCTGTAAGCATTTCCCCTAAGAAAATCCTTGCATGTTTTATCCCATCTTTGCATTGACTTCTTGGACCCAAGATGCAATAACTTGCACAATAAGGTAAGAAAAAGAAATAAAAGACATACAGATTGGAAAGGGAAAAGTAAAACTGTTTCTATTTGTAGACAACTGGTTCTTCATTTAAAAAATCCTAAAGAATCAAAAACGACAAAAATTATTACAACTAGTAAAAGATTTTAGCAAGATCTCAGGATACAAGGTCAGTATGTAAAAATCAATTGTATTTTTAAATACTAAGAGCAAACTATAGGAAAATAAAATTTTAAATTCCATTTAAAATAGCAATAAAAAAGATAAAATACTTTGGGATAAATTTAACAGAAGATGTGCAAAGACCTCAATGCTAAAAACTATAAAATATTGCTGGGAGAAGTGTTAACTGTGGCTACTGGGTCTACAGCTCTCATTGTCTCTAACATGAGCTCTGTATCCTGTAACAAGGAGAGGGGCTAGAATAATTCCCATTTGTTTGGATCTAATAAATGGTCTTCATTCCAAAAAACCATGGATACCCTGATGCTTCCCATGAAATCTCATTGACTGTCCTCACCCTGTGATGGTTGATCTTATGTGTCGACTTGACTGAGTACCCAAATACTTGGTCAAACATTATCCTGGGTGTGTCTGTGATGGTGTTTTAGGGTGAGGTTAACATTTGAATTGGTAGATGAGTAAAGCAGATTGCCCTCGCTGATGTAGGTGGGCCTCATCCAATCACGTGAAGGCCTGGGTGGAACAAAAAGGCTGACCCTGCCCGGAGTAAGAGTGAACTCCTCCTGCCTGACTTTGAAATGGAACATCAATTTTTTTCCTGCCTTCGGACTTGAATTGAAACTTCCAGGCTGACAGCCTTCTGACTGGAACTCTACCATCGACTCTCCCGAAGAGTGAACTCCTCCTGCCTGACTTTGAAATGGAACATCAATTTTTTTCCTGCCTTCAGACTTGAATTGAAACTTCCAGGCTGACAGCCTTCTGACTGGAACTCTACCATCGACTCTCCCGGTTCTCAGGCCTTCGAACTCACACTGGACCTACGTCATCAGCTCTCCTGGGTCTCCAGCTTGCCAGCTCACCCTGTAGATCTTGGGACTTAGCCTTTGTAATCACAAAAGCCAATTCCTTATATTAAACCAATCTCTCTCCCACTCCCTCTCTCTCTCTGTATGTATGTGTGCATATATATGTACATCTGTATGTGTATATATATATTTCTTTCAGATCTTGGGACTTAGCCTTTGTAATCACAAAAGCCAATTCCTTATATTAAACCAATCTCTCTCCCACTCCCTCTCTCTGTATGTATGTGTGCATATATATGTACATCTGTATGTGTATATATATATTTCTTTTTTCCAGTCTCTCTGGAGAACCCTGGCTAATACATTCCCAAGCAGCAGTAACTCAGAAAAAGCTCAGAGCATTATTATGCCCTCATTTCCTGTCCAAGATTGTATAGGTTATATCAATATTAGTGACTAATACCATCATTTTGAATTCTGAGAATATGGGAAATAGTTTATAAATATTTAATTTCTAAACATTGGTTAGATTTTACTAATAGAATACTAAATATCATTTTATAAATTATTAATTTCTTATGTATCCTTAAGCTACAAATTCTCTAGTATGATTGAATGATCCATGTTTCATAGGCTTTGATATGCCCTACAAATCCTTGCATGGTGTTGGATATGGCCACTGGTGAATGAGTCCTAACCAACTGGAGCTGAGCCTTTGTATCATTACAAAGTTAGGAAACAGATAAACCAACTCTAATAATCAGAGCTAATATTACTGAATGCCTATTAAGTGACAGGTATATGCTCAGCACTTTGTGTGGATTATCTGTCTTCACAAAAATCCTATGAATATTATTATTACTCCTACTATACAGATGAAGAAATGGATGATTAGCAAAGGTAAGTAACTTACCCAATGTTGCATTGTTAGGAAAAATAGACAGAAGATACTGCAGATAAATTAGACACTTCATTTGGGCGTCTAGGGGTACCAGAGTGTTGACAATAAGCCTCCAATGGTGTGGAAAACTGTTTATGTTTATTAATTTTTTCAAGGGAAAAGGACTAAAGGTTTTCTTAGAGGTTTGTGATCCTTGGAAGATGAGAAGGTGTTGCTAAGTGATCAATGAATCATTGCCTGGCTGAGGCATCAGCAATGAAGTATCATTGTCTGGACTGGCTTGTCTGGAAAGAGTCCCATGTTTAGTTATTGTCAAGGCTGTGTCCCCAACAGCCTTGCCCTCCCCTTATCCCAGTCCTTATCCTCTGGCACTCAATTGGGGGGTACAGGGAGGAAACTTCTTTGCTTTTCAGGCTCTCTCTTCACTCCCTAAGCAGCAGCAGCCGCAGCTTGCAGGGTTAGGTGCTCCGAAAAATGGAACAGCTGGGTCAGTTAAAACCCTGTTGGTTCTAGCTGCTAACCCTTTCCATCACTGTTGTTGAAATCTTTCGGGAAACCGTAGGATGAGAACAAATTTTACTTATGTCACATTGATGCATTTTAGGGCTGTTATTGTGGGTGTTTTAATAAGATTGTTTTTGCTCTTTCAGTTTGTTTTATTTATAAACAGAGTCTATCAAAGTTTTTGAATGAGCATCTATCTGACTCCTGCAGTTCTAGCTTATGCTGCTGAGTTACTTCGACTCCATCTATATCTTTTCACCTCCCAAGCTGCATATGCAGGTTAAATTACTCCAGTGACTCTAAATTACTGATGATAATCTTCTACTGCTATTGTCTGTTCCATTCAGAAGAAATTTTGTAGTCTTAATACATACAATGGAAATTACTTTTCTTAACAGTGAAGCAAAGAATGAGTTTAGTCTCTCTCTTTGAATGTCAACTTCCCCCCTCTGCAAAGATGCAATCAGTCTACTGTTCGGATTGGCTGAGAATGCCTGAAATATCTGTAAACCATAGCTCCTAAGACAATGCCTAGTCCCCAGTAGGTTTTCAATAAATATATCTTGTATAAATAGATAAGAATCAGGATTATGCTAATTAGTGTTTTTGAAAAGCTGTGCCCATCCTTCTCAACAAATACTTCTCTAGCACCTGGCAATGTGACACCCTTTCTCTCCTTGGCACAAACTGCGGGTGTTACAACAGTAATGTGGCAGGCTGCAAGTCAGTCCAGAGCACTTAGTAATTAGCCCACTTCAGGGAAACACTCGATATTTCCGGTAGGACAAGCTCCTGCATTGCGTGGGGTAATGACAGTTTTTTCCTTACCAGTTTGTCAGCTGCGGGTCATTACCACATTAACAAGTTAATAACACTACTAGAATTTCCAGTCAATATAAGGGATGCTTATTGATATAATTGTAAGGGAATCACTTAACAGGGGTTTGGAAAAAATAATCCAGCAGAAAGCTAACCCCATGGAAAATACTAACTCTAGAACATTTTATTGAGATTATTTGGAAACACGAGAATAGCAAAATCCTTTCACATTACTGTTTGCTTGCTTCCTTTAGAGTTCTGCAGGACCCAGAATTTTTTGATTCAGTCATTTTATTTATTTGATTATTTTTCTTATCTTACCATGTTTTAAATTTATCAATTGTGTGTATTTATTGTGCACAACATGTTGTTTCAAAATATGTTTACATTGTGAAATGGCTAAATGAAGCTCATTAACATATTCATTACCTCACATATCTTTTTTGTGGTAAGAACACTTAACATCTACTCTCAGCAATTTTCAGGAATACAGTTATCATGAGCAATAGTCACCATGTCCTACAATAGATCTCTTGAACTTATTTATTCCTCCTATCTAACTGCAATTTTGTATCCTTTGACCAACCTCTCCCCAACCCTCCTTCACATCCCCCATCCCCTCGTCCTTAATATTGTTATACACCCTTCAATGCCCTTACTTCTTAAAAGAGCATGTATTGCAAAAAATTGGTTAATAGACACAAGGAATGATTATGTTTTTGTAATGAGGAACATGCTAATTATCCTGATTTGATCATCACACACTGAACATAGGTATTAATATTCAACTCTGTACTCAAATATGTATGATCAATGCTTTAATAAAAAAACAAAAACAAAAAAGAGAGCGTGTATTAATTATTTAAATTATTTAGTGTGCAGTGTCGTGTTTTGACTTCAACCTTGCCCAGAGGATACTCTGAACTTTTTAACTTCTAGCTATTCTTCATATATCCACCCTGTCCTAGACCAATGACACTAAATCACTTGATAAATATTAAGTGGGAGTCACTTTATCCATCTCAAAATATAAGTGAACGTCTTCATAGCTGAGGAGGTCCATTTCTCAGTCCCAAGGATCTTGGCTTTGGAGACACTGATGCTGTGCTGAAGATATTCCCCACCTGCCCAAGTTGTCACTCATTCCCTGTCACTGCTCCATGTATGCACCTACCTCCCCCCAACCAGACCACCAGCCCCTTCGCAGGCAGCAGCTTTGTCTTGCTCATCTCTGCGCCCACCCCTGCCTCGGCAACCCCAGCACCTAGCACAGTTCCTCAAGGATGTAGCAAGTCCGCAATAATGCTTATTAAGTAAAATAGGAGACATGACCCTCAAGCAGTAGTACTTATCTTCCTCTGTGGTTTCTAAACTGATTCTGAAAGTCTTTACCAAAATGTTTTCAGCATCAGGAAACTGAGATCATGGCCCCAAGGGGCCTGCTTGGGAGAACAGTTCATCTAAAATCCTATGACTTGCTGTATTTGCTGGAAGGGACAAAAATGGTTTCACTGTTTTTCAGTAACATGGCATTATGAAATTAGGAAATGTCATGAGTATATTTTGACCATCAACCAGACCAAGCTTTCTCATGGAAAAAACCAAGCCTCAGACAGCTTACAAAAATTATTCAAGTCATTAGTTCACAGTAGAGGCATGACTAAACTAAAGTCTTCTTCCTGAATCACTAGCTAGTCTTTTTTTTCTACTACTACATTGTATTGCCTTTAGAGACAGCTAGAAACAAAGAAGGTGTCTTTATCTTTTATCTATTTATTTATTTTTCTTTTTGACTAGGAAGTCTTATTTCTGAGCAGACATTACATCTAAAGATTTATAATAAAAGAGAATTTCTTATTCTGACCCAGATGAACTTTGCAAGCATGAAAAACATAAAATTTAAGTCATATGACCCAAAGAAGTTTTGCTCTTGTTCTGTAGCATTCTATTAGCTAGATATTTTGAATGATTTACTTTAGAAAGACAGTATTTGACTGATATATGTGTGTGTACACACACACACACACACACACATAGTTTTTAAGACCGGGGATACGAGAAGCTTAAAAAAAGATATTAGGTTTTCCCAGATGCAAAGTGAGAATATTGTCTTGCTCAAACTTGCCCACCAAAAAAGGGAGATTTGTATGACTAGACTTAAAAAAAAAAAGACAAAAGTAAAAGGAAACAGATTCAGTTAAATTTCAAATAAAGTAAATTGATTAACAGAGACTAGAAACTGAACAATCCAATGCAATACGTGGACCTAGTTCAGATCCCAAATTAAGCTAAATATAAAAATGAAATATAAAAATACATCTTGGAAACATTTGAGAAAATTTGAATATGGACAGGTGTCAGATATTATGAAGGAATTATATTGTTAATTTTGTTACATAACCAAATTATGGTTATGTAAGAAAATATCCTTATTTTTTAGAGATGAACAGTGAAGTATTTAAGGATTAAATGTCATGATGTCTGGGACTAGTTTTAAAACACTTCAGTGAAAAGAAAAAATAAAAGTATATATGACAAAATATTGACAATTGTAAAATCAAAACCATAGTTTTATGAGAATGTATTTTATATTAACTTTTCTACTTTTTATACATAAAACCATTGTAAGTTTTCATACGAGTAAAATTAAAAGCACATTGGGCAAAGGAAATAGCCTTCCTAATTTAACCTTAAATACCATTTCAGTGTTGGAACAACTTTTAGTGTTAGTGTAAAAGCAAAACTATCTTTGCTGTAGTAGTACTAAGCTAGACAGTTACTGGACAAAAATTGTACTTCTCACCTTCCTATCAGTGAAAAAATGTCAAAACTTAAAAAAAAAAACTATGCCCCAAATCAGCATTTTCTTTAAAGAGGAAGCGTGACTTGAAGAATTGGCATTATAGGAATAAAGGAACTTACAATCTGAAGTCACTCTCAGGAATGATTCACATGAGATTATAGGGCAAGGAGCTCTGTCAGTATGACCTGAATTTCAGGAATTTGTGCACTTGTTTTTTTAAATTGACGTTCCTATGCTCCTCGGTGCTCCCTTCTATGTGAATAACCTCACGATACTATTTCTTTGATAAATCTCACATGCGGACATTTGTTTATGCTGTCAACTGAGTGGTGTTTGGACTATGGGGTAGGGACTATGACTTTTTTTTAAAATTTAAATTGGATTTAGGAAACTATAAAAGAGAAGTTTGAGTCCGGATAGGCTAAGTGATGATCCACAAACAAATTAACCTCAAAAGTCTCAGTGGCTTTAAAGGTTCCTTTCTCATAAAACTCTACTGTTGGTCGCCAAGGTGGCAGGGGTAGGGGTGGGGCAGACAGATGGGAGTAGAGTCGAGCTGCTGGAGCCTGCCCCGCCTTGGAGCCTCGCCAGCTGGAACTTGCCGCGGCAGGACGAGATGAGGGCTTCTCGGCAGTCACTTCTGCTCACGTTTCTTTGGCCAGGACTGGTCACATGATCCTACCTAACTCAAGGGGGCAAGGAAGTATGGCCTCCTCTATGTCAGGGAAGGGAAAGAGAACCACGTTTGGGTGGGCAGTCTCCTTCCTTATCATTATATGCGTCATAGGCGTGTGGATCCTTCATGCATGCCTGCAAAAACTATTTTTGGAGTACCTTCTAAATGCAGGCACTTGGTTTTCAACAAGTTTACCTACAAACATAAAAAATCAGAGTGTTTGTATGGTAAAGGTACAATTTCAGCTATTTCATTTCTGTGAATTAGACAATATTCTGAGCCAGGAATGATGTGTCATTGTCTTTAACGTAAGTTTTATACTGAATTTTGTGATCCTTCTTTCCAATGCTAGTTTTCAATAAGTTTACATATATGTATTTAAAATCAGAGTTTCAGCAAGGTTATGAGGGATGCACTTTCCACTGCTTCATTTAAGTGGATTAGACTAAATTCTAAACTAGTAATGATGTATATTATTTTTTACATAAGTTTTATATTGATATTTCTGATCCTTCTTTCCAATGATGGTTTTCAATAAATTTTATATACTCATTTAAAAACAGAATTTCAGCACAGAAGATGGGAGATGCACAGAAGATTGGGGTGCTTCATTTCAGTGAATTATGCTAAATTCTTAACTGTGAATGTCTTTTACATAAGTTTTACACTGATGTTTCTGAACTTTTTTTTCAATAGCTTTTCAATTGATTTTTATAGATACCTTTAAAATAAGAAATCTAGCAAGACAGGAGAGTGGTGCAGTTATAGCTGCTTCATTTCGGTGATTTGAACTAAATTCTGAAGTAGGAAAGATGCATGTTGTCTTTTACAAAAGTTTTATAGTGATATTTCTGTACATTTTTTTTCCAATGCTGGTTTTCAATGAGTTTTCATATGTGCATTTAAAATTTGATTTCAGCAAGGAAGATGAAAGATGCATTTTCAGGTGCTTCATTTCCATGGATTAAACTAAATTCTGAACTGAGACTAATGTATCATTGTCTTTAACATAAGTTTTATACTGATATTTCTAAACCATCCTTCAAATGCTGTTTTTAAAGAAGATTACACATACACATTCAAAATCAGAATTTCAGAGGTACGTGGCAGGTGCACTTTCAGCTTCTTCAGTTCAGTGGATTAAACTAAATCCTGAACTAGAAATGATGTATCTTTTTTTTTTTTTACATAAGTTTTATATTGATGTGTCTGGACATTTTCTCCAATACTAGTTTTCAGTAAGTTATTATATATACATATAAAACAAGATTTCAGCATAGAAGATGACAGATGCGCCTTCAGCTGCTTCATTTCAGTGAATTAAACTCAGTTCTGCACCAGGAATGATGTATCTTTGTCTTTTACAAAAGATTTATACTGATGTTTCTAAACCATATTTCCAATGCTGGTTTTCAATGGATTTACATATACACACTTAAAATCAGAATAACAGCAAGGTAGATGAGAAATACTATAAACTGATTCTTTCATTTCAGTGAATTAGACTAAATTCTAAGCTAGGAATGATGTATCATTGTGTATTACATAAGTTTTATACCAATGTTTCTGGGCCATATTTTTAAAGCTGATTTACAATGCTTTTACATATACGCATTTAAAGGCAGATTTCTAGAAATGTTGATGAGAGATGCACTTTCAGTTTCTTCATTTCAGTGAATTAAACTAAATTTTAACTGGGAAAAGTTTTTAATAAAAAAAATAATAAGTGTAGGCACTATGCTAGGCACTGATGATAGTTCAGAGACAATTAAATGGCGACACCCATAAGGGAGCCTTGCAAAAAAAAAAAAAAAAAAAAAAAAAAAAAAAAAAAAAAAAAAAATAATAAGTGTAGGCACTATGCTAGGCACTGATGATAGTTCAGAGACAATTAAATGGCGACACCCATAAGGGAGCCTTGCAAAAAAAAAAAAAAAAAACAACAACAACAAACATAAGGGAGCCTTGCTATCCTAAGTACATTGTAAGCTCAGCTTTTTTATTGCTTACCAGAATGTAAAAATATAAACTCAAAGAACAGAGATAAAATTCTGTTTACTGATATATAGATCATATATATCTAGAAGATGTTACATATTGGGGCTACTTAAAATTTTTTTAAATTAATATTGAGGATGATCACTGGAGAAGACACATCAGATTCTCATCCTACTGTGGTTCCTGCTGTGTAATGGCTCTAAGTCTCAGCTGCCTCCTTAGAAAACGAATAAAAGAGTAACATTATATGCCTTAGAGAGAACGGGTGCAAAGATTTCACGAGATGACACATGTAAAATATACACAGTCCGTGGCACGCAGCCAGTACTCTATAAATGTAGGCCACAAAAATAATTTCCAATTAAAGTGAAGTAATTTAAAATAACACAAAAATGGAATTTAGATTGTTAGGGCTTCCTTCCTTCCTGCCCCCTGCTATCCATGTCTGGGAGCCTGGCATAGGGTGTCAGAGCTCAGGCAGGATGAGGAAGGTGTCTGCAAAGGAAGCAGCAGGACAGAGGACATTGTCCTTACAGAGGACATTGATGTGATAAGTAAACACAGTGAGAAAAGCATAAGCCAAGTTTCTCACTGTCAGAGAAAGAAGTTACAAATATAGAAAAGAAAAAACTAGAATGAACCTGTCGTGTTAAATTTGGAAATGAAAGTATTGGTATGAACTCATGGTTTTTAGCATATAGAGAGAAATGAGTATAAATGTAAATGTTTGATGTGTGTGTGTGTGTGTGTGTGTGTGTGTGTACAGACAGATAGATACACAGATCCATAGCTCTGTTTATGTAGAGATGATTGGTAAAGAAAGGTAGATTAGATGGATAGATAGATGGATATCCCTAGCTCTGCCTGAGAGCAGTGATACTCCATTAACGATGTGCACACTCAGAGTCTAGATCTTCTAAATATCACTCTCTACTAAAAGGAATCAGGAATTCTTGCAAAAATGGCTAACTCCATGTTCAGGGCAGGGAAAAGACGGGCCTAAGACATCTTTTCATGCCAGAAAATAGGGAAAGGCTCAGTGAATGACAGGGACATGTTAAAAAGACACAGAAACCAGCTTGATGGGCCTCACACTGGACAAATCCAGGACAATTTGGCATCAAAATAAGTCATTATGCTAAGGGGTGACAGCCACTGAATAAAATAGGACTCCATGAGTCTATGCTGATACAATGAAATGACATAAGTAAGTGGAGAGAAAAGAAAGCTTTTCACTACAGTAAAATGCCAACTAGTAGATGTACAAAAAACGATGGAATTAGAAAATCACTATTTGACCACATAGTAATTATTCATACAGCCAGAAAACATGAGTGGATAGAAAACTAGAGGGTGAAAATATGATGGTGAATGGAATATTTTCATAGTCTCAAAACACTTCCTCACAAAAGTCTTACTGGTTATGAAAGAAAAAAGTGGGGGGGGACTTATAGTGGAGAAACCTGAATGATAACACTTTAATCAAGTGATCAAAGTAAATACCACCCGTAAGGAAACAAATGGAAATCTCGTACCATCTGCAAGGGTGCAATGAGATGGACGCACCGTGATTTCTGTGATATTCCTGCCAAAAAACATGTTAAAAAGACACAGAAACCAGCTTGATGGGCCTCACACTGGACAAATCCGGGACAATTTGGCATCAAAATAAGTCATTATGCTAAGGGGTGACAGCCACTGAATAAAATAGGACTCCATGAGTCTATGCTGATACAATGAAATGACATAAATAAGTGGAGAGAAAAGAAAGCTTTTCACTACAGTAAAATGCCAACTAGTAGATGTACAAAAGACGATGGAATTAGAAAATCACTATTTGACCACATAGTAATTATTCATACAGCCAGAAAACATGAGTGGATAGAAAACTAGAGGGTGAAAATATGATGGTGAATGGAATATTTTCATAGTCTCAAAACACTTCCTCACAAAAGTCTTACTGGTTATGAAAGAAAAAAGTGGGGGGGGACTTATAGTGGAGAAACCTGAACGATAACACTTTAATCAAGTGATCAAAGTAAATACCACCCGTAAGGAAACAAATGGAAATCTCATACCATCTGCAAGGGTGCAATGAGATGGACGCACCGTGATTTCTGTGATATTCCTGCCAAAAAGCATAACCTGAATCTAGTCATGAGCAAACACCAGACAAACCCAAACTGAGGAATAGTCTAGAAAATAACTGGCTTATAATTTTTAAAAGTGTCACAGTCCTGGGGCCAGCCAGGTGGCACCCTGCTACAGTGTGCCGCTTGGGAGCATGGTGGCACTCCCGCCGAGGGTTCGGATCCCACATACAGACCGGTTCCCGCTCACCGGCTGAGCGAGGCGCGGGAGCCACACCCAGGGATGCGACCCCGCTGCCGGCC
>NW_007732164.1:90456-105903 GCF_000696425.1 Galeopterus variegatus
AAAAAAAAAAAAAAAAAAAAAAAAAAAAAAAAAAAACAAAGTACTCGTTGTGAGAAGGAGGTGGGGGCTGGATCTGGCAGATGAGAACCTGTGCTCGACCATACACAGCTGGCGGTCAAAGCGAAGGCAGCGCTCATGATCTGAGGCACATTGCGACGATGGGAAGCAGGATGCTGGGGATGCTTTTTGAAAAACCGAGGGAACATTTGAGGGAAATGAGGATGCTGAATCCAAAGCAGCCACAGCATTCGGTCCTCAAATATCTCAAAGGCAGTTTTGCAGACTGAGGTTTGGATGGGTTCAGGGTGGCCCCACAGGATGGAAACTTAGCCAATTATCCCACTGGCTAAGAGAAGCAGATGTTAGCTCCATATAGGGAATGATTTGCTTGGTTAAGCTGCCCCAAGCGGGATCATCATTTCCCCCACCCTCCCACTCCCCAGCTGCCACTGAAGGGGTTCAGGCAGATGCTGGACACTGCCGAGGGCAGGACTCAGAGATGCTGCCCCAATCTGGACCCATCTGAGTATGTAGAGCTTAGGGGTATCAGCTCAGGACCCAGGCTGCTGAGGTCCAAATTCTGTGCTGCCTCCTCCCAATGGGGTGACAGTGGAGCAACTTAGTTTTGCTGTCTCTGTTTCCTCAAATATGTAATGGAGATGATAAAAAAAAATACCTTTCTTTTGGCACAAACTAAGTAATCAGTAGATGTCAGCTATTTCTATTAATCTTTATGAAGCACTGCAGAAATAAGAAACAGACGACGCTGGGAGCGCAGCTACGCTCCCACCGCGGGTTCGGATCCTATATAGGAATGGCTGGTGCGCTCACTGGCTGAGTGCAGTGCGGGTGACACCACACCAAGAGTTGTGATCCCTTACTGGTCACGAAAACAGCAAAAAAAAAAAAAAAATAAGAAACAGAGAGTCCTAAGAACTTTTCACTTCCCTATCGAGACCCAGTGACATTTTCACCTTTGGGTTCCATGAAACCTTCTTGTGTTCTTATATAACAGTTCCTTTTTCTGTTTACACTAATTCAAGTTACTTTCTATTACCTGCTACCAAAGAAACTTGGCTAATATAGATAAGAAGATCTAAAATAGCTACTGAAAATAGAGCTAAGAAATTAAGAAGAGCTGAGTAACATGGTGTTGTCATTTGGGGGTCAATACGGTGGTAGACTCCAGAACATCTCTGAACTTTCCACTCTAATACCTACGAGTATGCACACCAGTATGTGAACTTTCAACACCACTGGATGTTAGAAAGGGCACAAAGCCAGATGCCAGAATGTAGAGGAATTTCCACTAACGTTGGGATGGATGAGGTTGGTTTGAAAATTACTCTTGTGAACCAATACCTTCCTGGTCTCTGAACCAGCGTAGTAATGAGTGGCTGGAAAGGAGGTAGACAGGCTCTGAGTCACCTCCACTAGGAGTTCCTACTGACAGCTTGAGCAAGCCAACTTGTCATTCCTGTGCAAAGTAACAAAGGGAAAAAAAGAAAGTAATAAAGAATGTCTCAAGTAGGCAAGAGATCAAAAAATATACCATCATATGCCTTCCCAAAAACATCCTTCAAAGAATAAGAACATCATGCAATAAATATTGAAACCAGTTGAACATATACATAATTTTTTGATAGTTTCAAAACTGACTAAAGAAAAAAAGCTCTTTAAAAAACCTATATGAGCAAATACTTGACATTTGTTATAATATAACAAACCAACCAACGAGAGAGAGGGTATGGGGGAAGGGGATTCACACCTAAGAGCAAGTGAGGTTCTTAACTTTCATGACTAGAGAAGTTGATTTTAGCATATAACTCAAAAACCTAAAGTAACCTCAAACAGACTTAAAACAGAATATCTATTTCCAAATTACTTTAGGAGATGAAAGCAAATAAAATACGGCATATATCCCAGATGATAAGAGATGCAAACAGAGAAAACAACGAGGAAGTGTATAGAACAGAGAGCATGCAGCAGGATGATTGAAATGGGACCAGGTGTATCAGGAAAATTTTCAGTAGTTAATGAGCTGCCAAAATGCCTTATAATAGAATGCTAAAGATCAGGTGGGATAAAACAGTATGCACGCCTGAACGCAATTGTGTCAAGGTTACATAGAAGAATCTGGAAGGGAAAATGTTTAAATTAGTTGTATCTGCTTGTATGTAAATATCTTCTGTTTCTTTGTCCTTTTCTGGGGTTTACAACTTGTCAACAATGAACACGTATTACTGCATTAGTCAGGGCTCATTATTGCAAGCAACAGAAACCGGCTCGGGCTCTCCGTAAGTTTTTTAAAAATGAAAGAATTTATTGGAAGGCTATTGGGAGTTCTTAGAATCAAGGGGAGGCCTAAAGGGCTTGCCCAAGATGACAGCAACCAAAGCAGCTTGTTTGTGCTTCTTATGTCCCAATCTTATTTATGACAGGGACAAATCGATTCTTAATAGTCCCACTCAAAATGTTCTCACAAAAGTATGTGCCCCTGTCCTTTCACTCTGTCGAAACTCCTGGGAGTGAGTCCTGTCTTCTTTTATGTGTCCATCTCTTCAGTTTCAAGGACCTGGTGAGAGCATCTGTGCTGGGGTTCCTGAGAGAAACAGAACCCGTAGGGGGGAGAGAGAGAGAGAGAGTGTGTGTGTGTGTCTGTGTGTGTGTCTGTGTGTGTGTGTGTCTGTGTCTGTGTGTGTGTGTGCGTGCGGGTGTGTGGGTGTGTAAAGAGAGAATAGAGAGGGGCCAGCAGGATGGAGACTCGGGAAAGAGTTGCTGTTGCTGCTCGAGTCTGAGGGCTGTCTGTTGGAGAATTCTCTCTGCTTGGGGGAAAGTCAGTCTTTTTCCATCAAGGCCTTCATGTGATTGGAGGACACCCACCCATACACTGGAGGGTCATCTGCTTTGATCAAAGTCCACTAATTTAAATGTTAATCTCATCTAAAAAATACCTTCACAGCAACATCTAGACTAACGTTTGACCAAATATCTGGATACTGTGGCCTCACCAAATCGAGATAAAAAACGAAGAGTCACAGGTCCAGTTGGTTGCTCCAGGACAGGTGCTGGGGCATGCGGGGGGGGGAGGCTACCCTCTGCTCCTGCAGTGGAAGCAGCGCCCTGCACCCACCAGCACCACATGTGGGGATGCCCCAGAAGCAGGAAAAGAGCAAGGTGCTGCACAGCCTTAAAAAGACGAGTGTTTGGCACAATTACATTTATAAATAACAACAACAAATTCTTCTTCCTTACAAAGGAATCGTAAATTCAGCAGGAAGCCCTCAGTGAGATTTAGAAACCATGAGTCAGATCAGTGTGGTTTGGTGACTGGATAAAGGGATGGCCCCCCTCACCCCCCATGATGTCCACTTCCTGCCATTTCCATGTCGGGTGGCTGCCCACATGCAAGCAGATACCAATCCTGTCATCTCAAATGTCCCTGCCCTCTATCCTGACCTGGGTCGTCATCGTTTCTCACCTGGACTGTTCCCCAAAGCCCCCAGTTGCTCTTTTCTCCCATGTTTCCTTCTCTGCCATCTCTAACCGGCCTTGACCTGCCTCTGGGGTTGACTTTCTGAAACACATGGCGGCTCTGCTGTTCTGAGGCTCGCCATCTCCCGGTCCCCTGTGGATTCTCAGAGCAACGTGGACACAGTCTGCTCCAATTTGCCAGATGCGGGGACTCGTGACACGATTGGCAAATGCTTTGTGATAGATTGGGCTGCCGGGGTGCATCATGTCTCACCATGAATGAGGATGGAACACAGGACACAAATGAACAGTTGGAAACTACAGATGTGTAAATGAATCTACTTTTTCTACCTGAGGAGGTAAAGTAAAGCTCAGATTCATTCTGCTCTGCTCAAAATGTTTTCCTAGATAAAATTTTTACTCAGTTTGCATGTTTACAGCCCGTACGTATGCCCTATTATCTAATCACATGTTTATGTGACTTTACCCTATCTTTTAATGTGTTCATTTACACATATATTCAGTCGTTCAACAAAGCTGTATTGAGTGTCTACCCTACTGTGTCAGGTGCTGAATATACCGAGGTGTGTAAGAAAAGGACTGTGTATTTAGCACATACATGAATTTTTCCTGGCTGTAGGCCTGGGATTGAGGTAAGATCATTAAGTGCCTGCCATGGTAACAGACACCCATCCCACTGGTAGTCTGTGAGTTGAAAGTTTATTTTACTGGAAAAGTGTATGGGAACTCCATACACAAAAAATTAGTAAAAGTATGTTTATCTCTTTCATCAGACTCTTAACCAGAAGGATAAACAGCCGAAACCGTGTTAGCCTAAAATTGAGCTACTCTATAAATCTTCATCATTTTAAAAAGAAAAAAGAGAAGGCATCTCTTCTCCTTGACTTCTTGTTCTGCTCTGCGTGGTAAAGCCATCATCTCCTCATTTCAATTTCTTCATTTCTGCACATGCCATAGGTTACTGAGTCACTTATCCTCAACAGATGTAACGATTACTCAAAGTCTCCAAAATATTTGATAATTGTGGAGAGAAGCACATTTGTGAAACATTATTCCATGGGTATAATTTTGGCTCTGCAAGATTTAGTGAGAAAAATAAAGGAAACATCCCAATGTTTCCCTCTAACTACCCACATCGTCTACAACTCTAAAATAAATCTCATTTTTAAACATATAAAGCAAATCAAACATCCATCTGTATCCTACTCTCTACCAAATTATCTTAAAATCAAGTAAGCAATGGCAGCTGGTCGCGTCTAAACCAACACCTTGTTTGTTTTGATGTAGTCAGACGTGGATGATTTTAATCAATTGCCTAACGCTATTTGTTTCTGAAATTTAAACTCAGATTGTCATGACAACAGAACATTTAAATGATCTGAAACTTGGGAAAACCACATTTTTGGACCCAACTTTCTTCATGTGTCAATTTAAACGAAATATTCTTTTTGGCTTCAGCACTGGCAAAACCCAGTACAGTGTTTACAAAAATGTTATTGCTAATCACCAAAGATGAGAATATCTACAGGGGATTAAACACCCCCCTCAATCTGGTTTTAACTGGTTATCCCATCTGCCTTCCGCTGTCCCCCCTTGGCCCTCTGCTCTGGTCAGGCTGTCGTACTCGCCAGTCCTGTAAAAGTCACGTGCATTCTACTACTTTCCTTTCTTGGCTTTATCCTATGCCTTCCACCCTAAATGAAGGCTCTTTTCTCACCATCTAAGTAATTCCTTTCCCTTCTTAAAAGATGGGAGCCATTGTCACCTCCGCCCTGAAACCTCCCTTGACAGCCTTCCTTTCACAGTTAAAGGACAGGGCTGTCCCTAGTGGGTGAGGGGGCGGGGAGATCTTTTACAGCCTCATCATTAAAGCGTGGCTATTGCAATTGAATTCTAAATGATGCTCCAGTCATGAGTCGCTGTCCTCTACAAGTCATTCTTAGATCTACCAGAGTTATCATTGTAAAATAAATGTGATCATGTCCTTCTGTTTAAAATCTTCAGTTGTAAATTCTAGAATAATGAAAGATTTAAAATCAGGTTCCAGACACATGGCATACTAAGCTAATGTAGACCCCACTCCCTCCTTACTTTATCTCCCCACAAGCACTAAAAACACTAGAAAAAAATATTTTAAAAATTATTTTAAGAGCACAGCTGAGCTCAAAAGCTCCAGGTACCAAAAACAAAGAAGGAAATTAATGTCAAAGTGAGTGGTAAACTTGTAACTTTAGGTCTCAGATTTTGGGGTGAGGGCAGAAATTAGACCCAGCTATAGGCCCCAAAGGCTAGCAGTGGGATCTTAATACTCAAGCAAAGGAGTAGTCTTGGGCCCACATCAGGCAAGGAGCTGGAACTGAGACCCCTACGTAAATTAAGACTCCAGATAAGCTATCTTTTCAATGAAAGGGGGACTAAAAAACTCTTCCTGCTTTCCCAAGAAAGCAACAATAAAGTATACCCTGCCCAGAGTCCTGGGAGGAAATCACCTTCCCTGAAATATTGAGATTCTAAACCTGTACCATGCAGGGGCATGGAGTCAAAATTTACAATGCCTTTATTATATGAAAATTTCCAGGCTAAAATTTTTGTATGAAATAAGTCTCAGATGAGTGAAATATCTGGTTGTGGGCCAGAAGAAAATATAAACTACTTTCTAGGGGTATTTTCTTAGTTAAAAGTACAAGTGACTTTCTCAGAAAAAAAAATCCTAAAGAAATTAGCTCACAAATAAAAATGACAAACCACAGGAGGAAAAATTCACCACAGACACAACAAACAGAAGGATTAGCAAGAACTTAAGATAATAACAGAATTGGAAAGCCCTGATAAAGTTCAAATGTCTAAAAGTATATTTTTAAAGATATAGAAATCACCATTAGAAAAATAGGACTATGTGACCAAGACCCATATAGCTCCTCTAGAAATGAAAAAGAGAGTTTTTGAAATTTAAAATTCAATTACTAGGTTAACAATAGATTGGACAGAGCTAAGGAAAGACTTGGATCTTCAACAAATGTCTTAAACTGCAACAAAGAGAGATAAAGAAATGGAAAAAGTGAAAAGAGGCTAAGAGACTTGGAAGATAAACTAAAAAAGTTTAATATATATCTGCATCAGTTAAAGGCAGACCCTGTTCCTGTTTATAATTTACTGCCTCTCAGTTCCAAATTCACCCATTTTGCTAGTTTTGTGAAAATGGATCTGGGCCCTTTAAATATTTTTCCTTTGCCAGATGGCTTGATGCAAACCATTGACAGAGGTCACTTGGAAAACTCTGGAAGAGCAAAGAGTCTGGCCTCCTGTTCTGGTGCATTTGCAGTGTGCATGGCTTCCCCAGCACTGAGTTCCTGACATGTGGGCAGTGTGCCCAGCACCAGGCTCTGCAGGACCTGCATCTTCTCCATGGCCCAGCTCCTGCAGTACACAGACACCAGCAGCACCCTGTGGCCAGGAAACAATAGGGAATGCACAAGCTAACAATAATAGGAATGAAAGAGAGGGCATTACTACAGATTATACAGACATTGAAAGGATAATAGGGGAATATTATTAGCAACTTGATGTTAATTAATTTGACCGTTCAAATGAAATGAAAAAATTCCCTGAAAAACACATATCACCAAAATTCCTCAAAAGACACATATCAACCAAGGAAACTGAATTTGTAATTAAAATCTTCCCATAAAGAAAACCCTAGTCTTAGGCCCCTGACTTTATCAGGTAACTTAAGAATAACCAAAAATGTTCAAGACAATGTAGTTCTGGCAGAGGATTAGACATATAGATCACTGGAACAGAACAGAGAGCCGAGAAGTAGACCTGTAATTCTACACTCAATTGATTTTCAACAAAGTTGCCAATGGGGGGAAAGAGAGTCCTTTCAACAAATGGTGTCCCGGGCCGGCCCGGTGGTGCACTGCGCTAGTGCGCCACTTGGGAAGCGCGGCAGCGCTCCCGCTGAGGGTTCGGATCCCACATACAGACCGGTTCCCGCTCACTGGCTGAGCGAGGCGCGGGGGCAACACCGAGGGTTGCAATCCCGTTGCCGGTCCCGGTCCGGTACGGGGGCGACACTGAGGGTTGAGATCTGTTGCCGGACACGGAAAAAAAGACAAAAAAAAAAAAAAAATGGTGTCTGAACAACTAGATATCCATATAGAAAAAAATTGAACCTCTGTCTTTACCTCACACCATACACAGAAATTAGCTCAAAATGGATTGTGTACCTAAATGTAAGAACTAAAACCATTAAACAAATGAGAACGTCTTTATGATATTGGGGTAAGCAAAGATTTCTTAGACTGAACATAAACTATTAAAGAAAAAAAATGATAAGTTGAACTTCAAAAGTAAAAAATTTTGGGTTTTGAAAAATACCATTAAAAATGAAAAGGCAAAAAATTTATATAGAGAGGAACTGGAAGAAAATATTTGTAAAACATACATCTGATAAAGAACTTATATCCAAAATAGATCAATAGTCTTTCTGTTAAATAATAAGACAAACAACCCAATTTTAAAATGGGCAAAAGATTTGAACAGACACTCCCCAAAGAAGCTACGTGATGCTCAGCATCACTCGCTGTCAGGGAAATGCAAATTAGAATAATGAGATACAACTTCATACCCACTAGAATGACAAAAACTGAAAAGACTGACAATACCAAGGGTTGGTGATGACACGAGGCAAATGGAACTCTCATACCTTTCTGCTGGGAGTGGAAAATGGTACAGCCATTTTGGAAAACAGTATGTCATTTTCTTATAAAGGTAACACACACTTATCATATGGTCATTCAATTCCATTCCTAGATATATACCCAAGAGACATAAAAACGTATTACACAAAGACTGGTACGCAGTGTTCATAGCAACATTATTCACAATAGCCCTAAAATAGACACAGCCCACCTTCGTCTATCAGCTGATGGGATGGATAAACAAATTGTGGCATATCAGTATAGCAGACTATTACTGACAATAAAAAGAATGACAGATGAGGGACAACAACATGACTGAATTTTCCATACATCATGCTAACTGAAAGAAGCCAGCCACCAAAGACTACATACAATATGGTTTCGTTTATATGGCATTATATAAAGTCTATATATGATAACAGAAAGTGGGTTGCTTGGGATCAGGGTTGGGGATGGGAAATTGTGACAAGTGGGTGTGAGGAAACTTTCTGGAAAAATGGGAGTGTCCTATATCTTCGTTGTGGTGGTGGTTACATGTCAGTATATATTTCAAAACTCAATGAACTACACACTTAAAATCACTGAATTTTACTGTATATAAATTACTCCCCAATAATGCTGCTGGATAAAAAATTCCTAAGTCCTTGGTGGTGCTGTTGAGCTGCTCTATCAATTAACCATAAGATCTGCCCAGGCTACTTGCTGGCAAAGTCATCCTAGTCAATCTACCTGATATAGCTTCCTGAATCCTTTGGTTATCGTGTTGAAATTATTTGCTAATGGGTCTTTCCCCACTGATTTGTGAATTCTCCAAGAGCAGAGATCTCTGGTGTTTTTCTTTTTTCTTATTTCCCCTGCCTGACGTACAGAAGGAACGCCATACATGCGTGCTGATCGTGACTGATGTGAATCGTTCTCTGGCAAAGCTCATTTAAAACTGTAGTTTGATGCTACCAATCCTTTCTAAGGAATTGCCCTTCACTGATTCTTGTGTTTCTTCATTCCTTATTTATGGAATAAAAGACTTGCCTTTCTTAAAGTGTTGAAGGTATAACTAATGCCAACACCTTTCCATAACCCACAAAAAAAGAAAAGCACAGTTTCATTGGAGTCATGCCTAGTTGTATTAGTCCATTTCCGTTGCTTATAACAAAATACTTGATACTGGGTGATTCATAAAGAAAAACAACATTTATTGCTTACAGTTTCAGAGGCTAAAAAGTCCAAAGTCCAGGGAACACAACTGATGAGGGTCTTGGTAGTGGCGACAGTGACCCAGGGGTCTCACATTGCCAGATGCTGGAAGCAGAGAGAACAGAGAGAGAGGCAGACTCTCCTCTTCTTTTAAAGCCCTCAGAACCACGCCCCTGACCACCATTTTTAATCAATTCACTAGGGCATGGTCTTACAATCCAATCACCTCTTCAAGGCTCCACCTTTCAATTACCATAATAGGATTTCACACCCTCTTAACAGTCACAGTGTGAGCTAAGTTTCTAATACATAAAACTTGGGGGACAAATTCAAGTTTCAGGGAGTTTGGGGAGGATGTAATTCAATCCACGAAACTAGTCAAAATGCTTTAGCCTAAAGAGTGGCTTAATGAATATTAGTTGGCATGTGTATAATCTCTGGAGATGGTCCTCCTGCATTCCTGAAGAGGTCTGTAGTCCTAGAGTCATTAATGCTGTCTATGCTAGAGCCACAGATGGGAGATGACTCCACTGTGCTATCCAGAAGCTTATGGTACTGTATTGCTATCCAAAATTATTCTGTATATGTGGTTGCTTAGTAAAAAAAATAAAAATAAAAAGCATTATTGGAGTAGTGAGAGACTAACCACTACAAATGCAGTATAAGATGACAAGGGAGGGCCGGCCCGGTGGCGCACTGCTATAGTGCGCCGCTTGGGAAGCGCGGCGGCACTCCCGCCGAGGGTTCAGATTCCACGTACAGACCAGCCGCTCACTGGCTGAGCGAGGGGCGGGAGCAACACCGAGGGTTGCGATCCCGTGGCCGGTCACGAAAAAAGACAAAAAGGATAAAAAATAAAAAAATAAAATAAAAAGATGACAAGGGAGATAAAAGAAAACAATTTTAAAGGTAGTAGTCAAAGGTGATGCTAAGATTTCATTGTTGGAAGAAGAGTATGGTGATTCCTTAACCAAGATGTGCCTTGTCCTCAGTAATTAATACATTGTTGTATTGGTTATCTATTGCTACAAAATAAATTGGCCCACTATTTAACAGCTTCAAACAACACATTGATTTGGGGCACAACTNCGCACTGCTATAGTGCGCCGCTTGGGAAGCGCGGCGGCACTCCCGCCGAGGGTTCGGATTCCACGTACAGACCAGCCGCTCACTGGCTGAGCGAGGGGCGGGAGCAACACCGAGGGTTGCGATCCCATGGCCGGTCACGAAAAAAGACAAAAAGGATAAAAAATAAAAAAATAAAATAAAAAGATGACAAGGGAGATAAAAGAAAAAAATTTTAAAGGTAGTAGTCAAAGGTGATGCTAAGATTTCATTGTTGGAAGAAGAGTATGGTGATTCCTTAACCAAGATGTGCCTTGTCCTCAGTAATTAATACATTGTTGTATTGGTTATCTATTGCTACAAAATAAATTGGCCCACTATTTAACAGCTTCAAACAACACATTGATTTGGGGCACAACTGAGCTGGGTGCCTCTGGCTGAGGGTCTCATGAGATTGCAATCCGATGTCAGCCAGGGCTTCACTCATCTCAAGGCTCAACTGGGGCTGGGGACTACACATGCAAGGTCATTCACATGACTGTTGGCAGACCTCAGAAATCTCAGTAAGATCCAAGCTTATTCATGTTTTTGCAAGCAGACCTCAGTTCCTTGCCACATGGAATTCTCTCCAATGGCTGCCTGGACATACTAATGACATTGTAGCTGATGATTCAAAAGAGAGAGAGAGGGAGGGAGTCACAGACCATCTAAGATGGAAAGCATGGGTTGTTTTACAATCTAATCTTGGAGGTGACATCCATCCCCTCAACCCTATTCCATTCATTAAAGCAATTCGATAAATTCAACTCACATTCAAGGGTCACGGATTATACTAAGGGAATGAATATAGGAGAAGAGGATCATTTTGGGGCTATCTTAGAAGCAGCCTACCACAAAAGTCTAGCGGATTTTCCACAAATATATGTCCAATTAGTGAAGGAGAAAATAGAGAAACAGTAGTAATATTGGAAGAAAATTTTGTAAGATCAGTCATGCGTTCAGTTTTGACACATTCTATTTTGCTCCTTGAGTGAGATTATGGCAGACTGTGTGTTTACCGAACTCATTTCCTTTTTCCTCTGTGCTCACAACTAGACTGCATTTCCAGCCTTGCTTACAGTTAGAGGAGGTCAAGTGCTTGAACATGGCCAGTGTAAAAGGGTGTAGCCAGATACAGATGATACAGCAGAAAACGCTAAAGAATTTGGGGATGGTGAAGCCACTGAGTGGAAGAGCCTGGGTCCCTGAATTACCACGCAGAGCAGAGTCCTCTCCGACCTTCTAACCAACCCATATCTTTGTGAGTGGAGAAAAAAAATTGTAAGTCACTGAAACCTGTGGTTATTTGCTACAATAGATTAGAAGATATTGTAAAAACAGTAACGTCACCATGTGACACTGGCATAGAGATAGAAAACACACCAATAGAATGGAATAGAGAAGCCAGAAACAGTCAGACATGTAGTATGATGCTGTTGGCATTACAGTTCAGAGAGGAAATGATGGCCTAGTCAATAAACAGTGATTAATTAATGACTGACTGACCATATTCAAGAATTTGAAAAAAATTTCTACCACAATGCACAAAAGCGATCTCACAATGACTTAAATGTTGACACAGCTATCGTTAGTGATCACAGTGATCTGTGTGCTCACTTATTTTTCCAAGTCTCCCTTGCAATTAGATTGGCTGTGTGTCTAGTTCTGGCCAAAGGAACATGAACAGAAGTAATATATCACCTTACATTGAGGTGGCTGAGTATTTGGTATGCATCCCTAACATTTTCCTTCCACTTCCCTCCCCATCAGTTAGCTGGATGGCACTTGAGGGACCACAAAGCTACAAGATGGTAAATCTACAATATGGAAGCAGCCTGGGTCCCTAAGTCACCACGTGGAGCAGATATGCCATGGAGAGATATCTTTGTGTGACACAAAAGTTACAAAATATAAGTGAAAAAATATAAATAAATGGAGCACATTAAAATTGAAGAATTCTATTCACCCATAGGTATGATAGAGTGGGAGCCAAGCCCCACCTTGGGGAGATAGATATAATGCAGGTAACTGACAAAGAAATGGTAACCAGAATAAGAAGACATTCTATGAGTCAGTAAGAAAAAGACAAACATCCCAGGAGAAAAATGGGCCAAAGACATAAGCAGGAATTTTACAGAACAGAAAACATGAATGCCCCATAAACAAATTAAAAATTGTCCTCATTTGTAATTAAGGAAAAATAAACTAAAACCACAGTAATATATTTTATCTGTCAAATTGGACAAAAATCAAATAGCTGGACAATACAAAGTGTTGGGGCCAATGACAATTCTTACGTTATTCTTTTGGTGGAAAAAAACAGATATTTCCTGGTAAAATTGAAAATGTACATATTCTGTGATCCAATGGTTTCAATCCTATGTACATAAATGTTCAAGAAAGTTCAAAATAGCATTGTTCATTGTAGCAAAACTGGAGACAGCTCTTGTCCACCAACAGTAAAATTAATAAAAACATTGTTGTATATACAATGGGATAGGACATAGTAGTAAAAATGAAAACAACTGTAGCTTACATGAATGAATCTCAAAAAAATAACATTAAGGAAAAAACTAAAGTCACATTAGAAAACATAGAATGATTCCATTTATTTAAAGTACAAAATCAGCCAAAACTAAATAATACATTGTTTAGAGATCTATGAATAAGTGAAAAACAATAAAAAGCACATACATGTTTACAAAATTGAGGACAGTGATTATCCCTGAGAGGGAAAGTAGGGACTTACTTGGGATGAACTTCAGATACACTGAAAATTCTGTCCTTAAGCTGGGTGGTGTCAGCTTTTAAAAATATTTTTGTTTAAAATGTACATACATATTATATGCACTCTTTTGTATGTTGACACATTTCACAATTTTAAAAGGTAAAAAAAAATCATTGAAGAACTATATTTATTGTTCTGAAAATATATCCATAATATAGTCCTAAAGATAAAACAAAATGATAAAGTGGTATATTCCATACAATGGAATATTATACAGCCATTAAAAGGAATGAAATCCTGATATCTTCTATAACAAGGGTGGCCCTCGGAAACATTATGTTAAGGGAAATAAGCCAGACAAAAAAGAACAAATATAGTATGGTTCAACTTATATGAAAATATCTAGAATAGACTAATTTATATAGAGAGAAAGTAGATTAGACATTACCAGGATCTGGGGGATGAGGGGACATGGGGAGTTATCACTTAATGGGTACAGAGTTTCTGTTTGGGTGATGAAAGATTCGTGGAAATATTATTGAACAACATTTTGAGTGTAATTAATGCTACTAGAATGTACACTTAAAAACAGTTAAAACGGCAAATATAATGTTAAGGAATTATATAGTGTATACAGAGGAGAGAAAGAGAAAGAGAGAGATTGAGAAATCTGGAATAACACATACCAAAATGCTAATAGTAATCATTTTTTCCTCATTTATTTATTCTAAAATTCTACAATGTATACGTATTACTTTGGTAACTTATAAAAGAAAAGGTATTTTAAAAAGAGAACATGAGAAAGAGTGGTCAAAGAGGTGGGTAGAGAACGTTGAAAAGAGAACCCAGAGACTGGAGCCAAGCAAGGAGGCGCTGGCCAACGTGCCCCGTGCTACAGAGAGAGGGCAGGTGGAGGGAAGCCTGGGAGGGGGTTGCCCTCTGATATGGGTTGACTTTTTAATCCTCAGTACCTCAGAATGTGCCCTTATTTGGAAATAGGATCTTTGCTTATGTAATTAGTTAAGATGTGGCCGTACTAGAACAGAGTGGGCCTCTAATCCTATAACCAGCGTCTTTATAAAAAGGGGATATTTGGACACACGGAGACCTACAGGAAAAACGCCATGTGAAGCAGAGGGCAGAGATCGGGGTGATGCATCTACAAGCCAAGGAACACCAAGGACTGCTGGTAAACCACCAGGAGCTGGGCTAGCAGCATGCAACAGATTCCTCCTTACAGCCCTCCAAAGGAGCCAAGCAGCCCTGCTGGCCCCTTGATCTTGGACTTCCAGCCTCTTGACCTGTGAGATGATAAGTTTCTGTTGTTTAGGGTACCTAGTTTCTGTTGTTTAAGGCACCCAGGAAACTAATATACCCTCCAAACACAGCAGATGTTTCTCTCTCTGTGATGGTTAATTTTACATAACAACTTGTCTGGGCCATGGTGCCCAGATATTTGGTGAAATATTTTTCTGGATGTCCTGTGAGGGTGTTTTTGGATGACATTTACATTTAAATCAGTAGGTTTTGAGTAAAGCAGATTGCCCTCAATAACATGGGTGGGCCTCATCCAATCAGTTGAAGGCCTGGATAGAACAAAAGGCTGATCTTCGCAGGCAGGAGGGAATTCTCCAGCAGACTGCATTTGGGCTTCATCTGCAACACATTGGTTCCTCCTGGTTCTACAGCAAATTGTCTTTGGACTTGAACTACACCTCTTCTTGAGTCTCTGGCTTTCCAACCTCCCCCATCAGATTTTGGACTCACCAAGCCTCAACAATCGTGTGAGCAAATTCCTTAAAATAAATCTCTTTCTGTATGTGTACACATCCTATTGGTTCTGTTTCTCTGGATAATCCTGATTAATACCACCCCTCACAGAGTGGCCAGGCCTTGGCGTAGCATCTGCTTTGCCTTCTTTACAGAAAATGTGCCATTTTCTGCAGCACATGGAAACGTGAAAATATCAATCCCTGTTCAGAAATCTTCATGATGCTGTCAAGAAATCTCATAACATGTAGAAGGGTAGAGAGGCTTTACATCCATTCTTGAACAATAGTTTTCAGAAGTTGGCAGAATCCTTTAGAGAAAATGATGAGGAAAGACGCCAGAAGCAGCAGATGCCAGAGCCTGGAGCTCATCAAAGGACCTGGCTGAGCAGGCGACAGCTAGAGAGGACTGGGTGGTTTCTTTCTCATGCTCATCTTGGATTCTGAAAATTAT
>NW_007732164.1:106978-108200 GCF_000696425.1 Galeopterus variegatus
AATTTTTTATCTATGTTAACAACTTTTCTCAAGTTTTTACTTGATTTTAAGGAGCTGATGATGACTAAGAAAAATAAAAATAATGTTCAAGTAATCTGAACATTTTTAATCATCATGTTTCTAAGGTTTTTTTTAGGTTTAGTATTTTAAATACAATCATTTTATCTATAACTGAATAACTGAATGCTTATCCTGTTGCTGATCTAAGTGACTTTAGATCTATAAACACCCTTACAGATATAAAATTCTTTTATTTCAATTAAAAATTTATCATTTAAAAAGTGGGTTTCCCCATGCCATTAAAATGTTTGAAATTCTGCATCTTTCGTTAAATGTCTTTGTTTCCACACACCGTGGGGAAAGCCATCAAGCTGTGATTCTTTCTCCCGGTCACTCCTGACGCCTGGGAATTCCCGTGTGAGGGTCCATACTACAGAGGGCTTGCCCAGGCTGACTGCGACACCTCTACAGCTGGTCCCTCAGATGTCTTACCTCTTTTCTCTGTCCTATTATCTAGAAGTCTTCATTTTCAGACCCACCCTCTCTCCAGAGCCCCATTCCCCTTCTCACATATCTCCTGAGTATTTCCATCCAGCATGGACCATTAAGACTCAGCTTGGCTCCAGTGGAGTTGAGTGTGTGGGGCTGGGGCCTAGAATGTGACCTCATCAGGGTGGAAGAGACCCTGGATAGAACAATGGGGCCGCCCACCGCAGCAGGAAGCCAAAGGGTCAGACAAAGACCATACAGCAGACGAAGGTCTAACAGAGGTGTCAAGTCTAGTCCCTACACCCTTTGAGAATTAGAAACATTGTCATCCCTGCGTCTCACCCCTCTGCTACCCACCCCACCCCCACCCCTGCTTCTGAGATTCTCCCTTGGCCACTAAAATTTCTCTTTTCAAAGATCATGACAGTCCCAGAGGTGTAGGAGCCCAGCTGTGGAGGCAAGAAGTCCGACCCGGGCTCCGCCAGCATTTTTTCTATGCTTGGCTTCTCTCTTCTCTAGATGCATGCACATGTAGTAACTGGCACCCCACGTGTGCTGAGAAAATATTGGCAATTACTGTTTTCCAGCATGAAAACCACAGTTACCTTAATGTCTTTCTTTCCACATATATAAAATTGCTCACTAAGGCCTGCATGCTCTTCACTCAAAATGTCTTACATTTATTTACTGAAGTATCTACAGATGAAATGATATGGTGTCGAGGGTTTTATTC
>NW_007732164.1:108269-120385 GCF_000696425.1 Galeopterus variegatus
TTCTCCCTTGGCCACTAAAATTTCTCTTTTCAAAGATCATGACAGTCCCAGAGGTGTAGGAGCCCAGCTGTGGAGGCAAGAAGTCCGACCCGGGCTCCGCCAGCATTTTTTCTATGCTTGGCTTCTCTCTTCTCTAGATGCATGCACATGTAGTAACTGGCACCCCACGTGTGCTGAGAAAATATTGGCAATTACTGTTTTCCAGCATGAAAACCACAGTTACCTTAATGTCTTTCTTTCCACATATATAAAATTGCTCACTAAGGCCTGCATGCTCTTCACTCAAAATGTCTTACATTTATTTACTGAAGTATCTACAGATGAAATGATATGGTGTCGAGGGTTTTATTCAATGCAATCTGGGAGGGAGAACGTGGATGGTGTAGGGATGAAGGAACTGGCCAGGGGTTGATGATTTCTTTCACTCTTCTATCTATTTTGAACGTTTGAAATTCTGCATAATAGAAATTCTGCATAAAAAGAACAACAACAAAATGATCTCTGATGGTGATTCTTTTATTTCCATCCCACTGCGTAGACATTTAAAGAAGCAAGAAGAGACTTGCCCAGCAGAAATGCTGAAGAGCAGTTTCTGGGGAAGCCTGGCCTGTCACACAGTACTTGTACCCTCAGTGCATCTGCCTGGGTCCTTTGTGGCCACTGTTAAAAAAATTCACTGGGAAGCCATTAGACTGAGGTAGTTAAAAAAATTCACTGGGAAGCCATTACACTGAGGTGGCTTCCCTGCCCTGGGTTCCCACGAAAGCAAGCGAAACCCAACTCAGTGTAAACTGTCATGTTCTAGAAAAGTGAAACTCAACCACTCACAAACTGCCAACTAACCTCTCACTAGGAACTTTCCACGGGAATGATCCAGATAAAGCTCTGCTCCACTTCAACCACTGCAATATTTTCTCTGCCTTGCTTCTGCGGTCACCTTACAAAAGCTTTCCTCTCCTACCCCTTCGGTGGGTTCCCAAACAACTTGTGGTCTGAAGCGGTCTGATTCATGAATCACTTTTTGCTCAAATAAATTCTTTAATATGCGCCTCAGTTTACCTTTTAACACCACCCACCTCGCAGGCTGACACTGACCTGTCATCACCTCAATCATGGCTTTGCATCAGAGGAGCAGACTCATGTGAACGGCTCGGGAGAGTGGCAGCTACTACACAAGGCCAATTGCTTCCCAAAATGGAACCTGTAACTGCCGACGACAGGGGACACTTGGGTCCTTTGGCCAGCAGCTTCTCTCCCTCTGAGCAAGCTATATGACATGCATTCTTATGGTCATGGAAGCAGAGCGCGAGGAGTTGGCCGTTCTCTGCACATGCTTGCTGGCATCAGACCAAGCTAGCCTGCTCCTTCCCCACAAGCAGGACAGGGAAGGCACCAGAGTCCCTGCAAGGCGCCCCTCTGCACTCCACGTTGGCCTCTCGAGCTCTTGTTTCTTGGCATTCATATCAGGTTAAACATCCCCTACCAAGAGGCACTTCCTTTCTTCAGATATGTTAATCCCTTTAATCTAATTATTGCTGAATTTTGCATGCCAAGCAGTCATTTTTCACCTTTTTGAGATGTCTTTGGATATTTCTGCTCTTATCAACATTATCTTGATCTGTAAGAATCTAATGGCCATATTAACTCTCTTAGTTTCAAGTTCCAGGGGAAGGGAAAGGAGGGGGACATTTCAGAATTGCGTGGCCATAGCCATTGTATGAATGAAAGCCTTCAGGTACAGAAGGGTCTTCTAACCCACCTCCTTCCTCCAGGGTGGGCCTGCTTCAGTGCATCCTGCACCCCACTGCCAGATCCGTCCTCCAGAAACATTACCCTATGATTCCTCCCAGTGGTTTTCCATGGCCTCCCAATGTCATAATCTGCCCCCTACCCATCTTTCTAACTTATTCCCACGTGGCAACTGCTGACGTCAGAAGACCACAGCCTGAACTCTTTCACTGCTATGTCTTTGCTCTCTCCATTCCTTCTACCTTGAAAACTTGAAAATTTACCTGTCTTTCAAGATATAGCTCATATCCCACATTCTTTTGAAGTTTCCTGATTATTCCAATCACAGGTGATAACTACCTCTTCTGAAAAAAACGATTGTCAGGGCCAGTGTCCCGGGTGTAGGCCTGTACAATTCATGGGCCTTGAGATTAAAAGCCCCATGCTGGGTTTAATGCTCTTCTGTCACTGTCTTGAAATTCTCCATAAGTTTTAAGCAAGGGGCCCCATGAATTATGTAGCCAGTCTAACAACTGTGCTCACTGAGGAAAGAACTTGTATCCCCACATTAAGAGACCCCAGGGCCTACCCAGATTATAGGAATCTGATCCCTCACAGAGTTGGCAACCACATTACAAAAGTGTTCACCTTCCCTTCATTTCAGTACATTCAATCTACTAAATAATTATCAAGCCAGTTTTATACAAGGAACCAATAGTTCCTTAATCCCCCCACCTCCCCAAACATTTTCAAAGGAACACCAACTTCACCTCTCATTGTCAAGTTGCGGAGGGTGGCTTTTGAGGCCAGGGCTGACTGTAACGCTTACCAGTCTTGGAGCAGGTGTGTTGGGGTTTGAGGTGAGAGTGGTGTGGTTTGACTGATTCTCCCCAATTGTTCTGCTTTCCACAGCATTCCCCCTCGCTTTACTTCTGAAACCACAGGTTCTCTAAAGCACAGGTGTTTCTCCCGGTGGTTCTCGTCACCCCAACAGGAGATTTTGTTCTCAGGAAGGAGCAGAGGGCATTGCTAAGGAAGAGGGAAGAGGCAACCAGGACTGTCTTAGGGTGTTAAGATAGATGTCTGCTTTTCCTGTGAGATTTTAAACGCACAGGTGTTTCTCCCGGTGGTTCTCGTCACCCCAACAGGAGATTTTGTTCTCAGGAAGGAACAGAGGGCATTGCTAAGGAAGAGGGAAGAGGCAACCAGGACTGTCTTAGGGTGTTAAGATAGATGTCTGCTTTTCCTGTGAGATTTTAAATTCTAGAAGCACACAAAATGCATTTGTTGTGACTTTGAGCATACCTACCAGAGCTCTTTGCACATGGTTGGCTCTCAATAAGTGTCTTGTCACTGAAATAAAAAGCAGCTAGTAGACCGCACTAGCCATGATAAGAGCCACTGCATCTTGAACACCTGGCATGTGCCAAGCTCTGGGCCAGGGCTCTTGTGTGTGTTCCTCCAGTGAACGAACACACGATCGTCATCTGAAAACCACACCTTTACTGATATTGACATGAACAGCTAACAGGTAGGTAGTGACTATTTATAAGAACCTTATGTGTTTCTGAACAGTTATTTACTTAACGCTTTTTAAAATTAAGCTCAGCATTTCTACAAACGATAACATTAAACTTGTTACCTATTTTGAAACAAATGCAGAGCTGTGTTTACTAGAATTGTGAGTGTCTACATACCTGTTTACTTAAAAGAATATTTTGCATTTTGATATTTTCTTATTTAATCAAAGTTTAATGATTTTAAGAAGCAGAAAACTTGCTGAAGTGCCTGCATAACTTCTGAGGAACGAGAGTAGAGATGCTGGACGTATTAGAGAAGAGATTAAATATATCAACGGACTGAAATGAAACACAATGAGGTCAAAGAAAGAGAATATTGAGGAAAGAGGAAAATGACTGAAAAGGAAAAAAAGAAAGAAATGCCATAGGAGTGAGCAAATACACTGATGTGAACAATAAGCTGTAACCCTTGTGGAACAGCAAATTAAGAAATTTGTTATAGAACCGAGAACCGCAATAGGACATTGGCAGCCAGAGTGAAGCCCATCAGGCACATAGTTACTGGTAACTATTAAGATCTGTTAGAACAGCTCGCTACTCCAGCTAAAGGTATTTCCATTTTATCTTCAAAACAACCTCAGGGCACTATCACTATGCCATAGACTGAATGTTTGCACTCCCCTCAAATTCACGTGTAGAAATCCTAACCCCCAATGTGATGGCATTTAGACACGGGGCCTTTTGCATTTGGGTGATTATTAGGTCATGAGAGCAGAGTAGTGCCCTTATAAAGGAAGCCTCAGAGAGACCCCCCCATCCTTCTGCCACATGAGGAGGACACGGTGAGAAGACGGCCATCTGTGAACCAGGGAGTAGGGCCCCCACCAGATACAGAATCTGCCAGAGCCTTGTTCTTGGACTTCTCATCCTCTGGAACTGTCAGAGATAAATATTCGTTGTTTACAAGCCACCCACTCTGTGTATTCTGTTATAGAAGCCCAAACAGACTGCGACAGAAATTACCACACAGGTGGTAAGCAGCAGAATGAGTTTCAGGCCAAGGACTGTCCAACTCCAGGGCCAGGGCCATCTGCTCACCCCCTAGCACTCAGCAGTGGGTGGCCTTTAATCAGACAAACGGGACTCCAAGGGAGGAACAGAGGATGTAATTCACAGTTTCTGGTTCTAAATCAGGGTGGGGATGGCAGTGTCCCACACTCATGTTTAACAAGCACTGTCATTAGAGTCGCCTTCCACGATGAAGGAATATGGGAGTGTGTGTTTGCATGTGTTAGCATGTTATGTGGGACTTTTAGCTTTAAAAATTACTCTTCAGAGCTGTGACTTGAGCAATGATACACGAGCTAGCAAAATGTCTTTTGCTTCCCAACTCTTCCTATTCCTACTCTTAGTCACCTTTTGTGCCCAGTCACTGAATGCAAATATGTTTCTGAGGACTCACACCACAGTCTGTTCATAACAGGTCAGAGAATCAAAAAACAACATCTTAGGGCAAAGTTTCAAGAGGCATCAGGGATTCTGCAGGCTGGCACCATATTGGGAAGCCAACTGGTGAGCCATTTTTACCATTACTGCCCTCTTCTCATAGTTCAGCCTTCCCTCTGGGAGTTAGGACTTCCCAAACCCAGCAGAACAGTCCAGTACAGAACCAAGAGCTCCTGTTCGAGCCTTTGGCATGATAAAAAAAAGAAAAAGAGTATAAAACCCAAATAGAGCAGCTCTATTTCTCTGGCTACAGTTCTTTTTTCTTTTGAAAGTGCAATCTAGTAATAACCCAAAAGCATACTACACATGCAAATCAAATTTCTTAGCTAATCAATTATGTTCTCATCAACAGGAACAATGGAAGCTCTTGCTGTAGAGGAAATCCCTGAACTTAGCATGTGCCAGACTCCATGCCTGGAGTTCTGTGTTCTGAGGACAGGCCCATGTGGGCACCAGCTCTGAGGAAGCTCACTCCAATGAAAGAGGTGGACAGAAGCGACGAAAGAGGTGTGAATGAGTGATCAACTGGAAGCAGAAGACAAAACCAGCTCCTGTGCAGCTTTGCCCACATCTCTTCCTTATTATTCTGTGTGATTATCCTGCGTGATTAAAGACACTTTTCCAGTTTGGGAGAAGCCACTGTTCCACTGCGCAGCTGGCCTTCGTGAGATAAGACGAAAGGACAACATGCTTCTTCGGTTCTTCTAGCACTGGTGGTGGCTCCTAGCACACTTCAGAACAGGAGTCCTTGTCCTGTGTTTAGAAGTGACTCTCTTGACCTTCACACCTCTCACCCCATATGTTTATTCTTTGAAAATGACATTGTTTTAGAGACTTGTGATAAGAGAAGTGGCTCTGGCCTAATTTGTAATCATGAGTAAATCATTTCATTTCCCTGGCCTTGTTTCTACACCTCTAAAAGAGGAGGTTGACATTTTATTATTCCATATACTTGTATTTGGTAATTACATCCAAGACAAACAAATGCCAACCAATAACTAGAAAGTACATAAAAAGAGATAAACATGTACACTTCCATAGTCACACTAAAGGGATCTTGAACATAATTAAAATCTTTATTTATTGCATTTTAAATAATGAATTGGGCAATACATCTCCAATAAATAGTGCTAAACTTAGCTGTTTTATTTTTATATACACCATTCAAAATCAACATTACTTCAGAAAATGTTGTTATAGAACATCACGTCCATATAATTTTTTATTTATTTAATTTTTTTATTTTACTTCTCAAAATACATTGTAGTTGCTTTCCATGCCCCGTTGCCCATTCCTCTCCCCCACTCCCCAGTCCCACATCGTATCTGTTCACTTGACTTAAATAGTTCAAGGAATTTTTGTGGTTATTCTGTCTTCTTCCCCCCTACCCACCCTTTATTTGTTTGTGTGTCTATTTATTTATTTACTTTTAGCTCCCATAAATAAGTGAGAACATGTGATATTTCTTTTTCTATGCCTGACTTGTTTCACTTAATATAATTTTCTCTAAGCCCATCCATGTTGTTGTGAATGATAGTATTTCATTCTTTTTTATAGCAGAGTAGTATTCCATTGTGTAGATATACCACAGTTTCCTTATCCACTCATCAGATGATGGACATTTGGGCTGGTTCCAGCTCTTGGCTATTGTAAATAGAACTGCAATAAACACTGTAGTACAGTTATCCCTTTGGGATAATGATTTCCATTCTTCTGGGTATATTCCCAGCAGTGGAATTGCTGGGTCATATGGCAGATCTATCTGTAATTGTTTGAGGAAACTCCATATCATTTTCCATAAAGGCTGCACCATTTTGCAGCCCCACCAACAGTGAATGAGAGTTCCTTTTTCTCCACAACCTCACCAGCATTTATCATTCTCAGTCTTTTGGATGTCAGCCATCCTAACTGGAGTAAGATGGTATCTCAGTGTGGTTTTGATTTGCATTTCCCAGATGCTGAGTGATGTTGAGCATTTTTTCATGTGTCTGTTGGCCATTAGTACATCTTCCTTTGAGAAATGCCTATTCAGCTCCTCTGCTTTTTTTAATTGGGTTAGTTTTATTTGTGGGGGGGGTTCTTTTGCTGTAACATTGTTTGAGTTCCTTGTACATTCTGGATATTAATCCTTTGTCAGATATATATTTTGCAAGTATTTTCTCACACTCTGTTGATTAGTTTGGGGTTTTTTGTTCGTTTGTTTGTTTTTGCTGTGCAAAAGCTTTTTAGTTTGATATAATCCCATTTGTTTATTTTTCCTTTAGTTGCCTGTGCTTTTTAGGTCCTATTCATGAATTCTGTACCCACTCCTACTTCCTGAAGTGTTTCCCCTACGTTTTCTATAAGGAGTTTTATTGTTTCAGGATGTATATTTAATTCTTTAATCCATTTTGAGTTGATTTTGGTATATGGTGAAAGGTATGGGTCTAGTTTCATTCTCCTACATATGAGTATCCAGTTTTCCCAGCACCACTTGTTGAAAAGGGAGTCTCTTCCCCAGTATGTAGATTTGCTGCCTTTGTCAAAGATCAGATGGCTGTAGGCATATGGATTGATTTCTGGGTTCTCTATTCTATTCCATTGATCCATGTGTCTATTTTTATGACAGTACCATGCTGTTTTGGTTATTATAGTTTTGTAATATAGTTTAAAGTCAAGTAGTGTTATGCCTCCAGCTTTATTTATTTATTTATTTTTTGCTCAGGATTGCTTTGGCTATGCATGGTCTTTTGTTGTTCCATATAAATGTCTGGATAGCTTTTTCCATCTCAGAGAAAAATGTCATTGGAATTTTGATAGGGATTGCATTGAATCTCTGGATCACTTTGGGTAATATGGACATTTTCACATGTTAATTCTTCCAATCCAAGAGCGCGGGATATCTTTCCATCTTCTTGTGTCCTCTTTAGTTTCTCTCAACAGTGGTATGTACTTCTCTTCATAGAGATTTTTCACATCCTTGGTCAGCTTTATTCCTAAGTATTTTATTTTTTTGGTGGCTGTTGTAAATGGGCTAGCTTTCTTGATTTCTTTTTCTGCATGTTCGCTGCTGGAGTATAGAAATGCTACTAATTTTTTTATGTTGATTTTGTATCCTTCAACTTGGCTGAAATCATTTATCAACTCTAGGAGTTTTTTTATAGCAGCTTTAGGCTGTTCAATATATAGGATCATATTATCTGCAAAAAAGGGACAGCTTGACTTCATCCTTTCCAATCTGGGTGCCCTTTTTTTCCTTCTCTTCTCTGATTGCTCTGGCTAGTACTTCCAACACTATGTTCAATAGGAGCAGTGAGAGTGAGCATCCTTGCCGAGTTCCTGTTTTTAAGGGAAAAGCGTCTCTTATAATTCCTTGTATTTCTTAGATGTCAGTTGTAATATCACCTTTTTCATTTTTCATTTTTGTTATTTGGGTCTTCTCTCTTCTTTTCTTAATCTTGCTAGAGGTTTGTCAATTTTATTTATCTTTTCAAAAAAACAACTTTTTGTTTCATTGATCTTTTGTATTGTTTTTTGTGTTTCTATTTCATTTAGTTCTGCTCTGGATATTATCAAATAATAAAACTTGCAGGCAACTTGTATTATGCAATGTTTCACATTAACTTAGGTATGATGGAGACAGTGATTTTCAAACATGTTCCAGAGAATCCTATGAGTTGCTTGAAAACAGACTCAAGCAAATACTATGTTGTTTAATTTGTGATTTGCAACTCCTTTCATTCATCATTTAATGAAGATTTAGTGGGGGCTTATTCTGAGCTCATTATTGTGCTAGGGGCTGGGGATACAATGGTGAGAGACCTGGGCACAGAGCCTCCTCTCCTTAACTTAGTGTGGTGGTGGAAGCAGGCAAATTGTCACTCTAATGAATTATAAACTGAGATGTTTCCAAAGGCAAAGAAACCAGTACTGTGAGACCTATATCAACAGAACTTTAGACTGGGGCCAGAGAAGATTTCTTTAAGAAACTGCTGTGACTGCTGTGACACTTGAGTGCAGCTCTGGAGTGCGAGGTTAGCGGGTGTATGGGTGTATATAGGGGGAGTGAATGGTTGGTGGACATGAGGTATTTCAGACAGAGGAAATATGCAACCTCTTTGCCAATCCAGGCTACATGCGAGTCCCAGTGCAGAATGAAAATGTGAAGCCCCTTGTTCAAAACTATTAAGAATCTAAAGATGGCAACAGAGCATTAAAGCAAGCGCAGGGCCCATCTAAGCACAGGACCCTGCACAGCTGCACAGGTTACACACCCACGAAGCTGGACCTGGTCCTCTCTGCGAAAGGGAGTATGATGCTCAGAAGGTGGGGCAGGTGCTCCCGGAGATAGTATGAGGAGTCGGAGATCAGATCACATCAATGACTGGACGTCAGGGCCCTATAAAACAATCCATGGTGTTTTTACTACCTCAGTAATATAAATGGTGATTTCATTTTTATTTAAATATTTATACTGATGTGCATTGGTCATCCTGAGTTTGGTGTCTCTGTCATTACTTTTTAAAAAAATGTTTTTTCCCAGATTTATTGATGTATAATTGACAAAAATTGCCTATATTTAAGGTGTACATCATGTTTTGATATACATTGTGAAATGTTTACTACAATCGAGCTAACATATCCATCACCTTACAGTTTCTTTTTCGTGAGAACAATTAAGATCTACTTTCAGCAAAGTTTGAGTATACTAAGGTGTACATCATGTTTTGATATACATTGTGAAATGTTTACTACAATCGAGCTAACATATCTATCACCTTACAGTTTCTTTTTCGTGAGAACAATTAAGATCTACTTTCAGCAAAGTTTGAGTATACAATACAGTATTGTTAATTATAGTCACCATGCTGTACATTAGATCTCCAGAATTTATTCATCCTGCATATCCGAAACACTGGATCCTTTAACTACATTCTCCAATTTCCCCCATCTCCAGCCCCTGGTAACCACCATTCTACTCTGCTTCTAAGGATTCAAGTTTTTTTAGACCATACATAAGTGAAATCATACAGTATTTGTCCTTCTGTGTCTGGCTTATTTCACTTAGCATAATGTCCTCCAGGTTCATCTATGTTGTCACAAATGATAAGATTTCCTTCTTTTTTAAGGCTGCATAGTATTCCATGTGTATATATACCTCATTCTCTTTATCCATTCATCCATTGACGGACACGTAGGTAGTTTCCGTATGCTGGCAATTGTGAATAATGCTGCAATGAACGTGGGAGTGCGGATATCTCTTCAAGATACTGATTTCATTCCCTTTGGATATATACCCAGAAGTGGGATTCTTGGATTATATTGTAGTTCTATTTTTAATTTTTTGAGTAACCGCCATACTGTTGTCCACAACAGCTGTACCAATTTTCCGCCATTACTTCTGAAAAATGAATACAGGGCTATAGAAATTGTTGAAGTGGGAAAAGCTTGAACTCTCTGATCTTCTCACTTTCTCGGTGCCAGGTGTCCAGGATGATTGGTTGCACAGAACTGGCCAGTTGTGCATGTGGAAAGGCCTGTCTTCACAGGTGTGACCCTGACTTTGTTCCCTCCTATCAAAGCATGCATTGTTGAACTGCTGCAGAGCTGTACCCAACCTTCAAATTTAAAAGAATATGGAAAACTCCTTATTATTGCATTAACCAAATTCAAATCCTGGCTTTTCCACCTACCAGAGTGTGCTCTTATCCAAGTTACTTAGTCGTTTTAAATAGTTTTTAAACTCATGTTTTTAAACTCATGTTTTTAAGTTGTTAAATAAATATGAGGATACTTTAAAAAGTTTATGGAAAAGTAGAATTAAAAGATAACAAGTACGTTTCCATGAACACTTTGAAGTACCCTCGTACACATAGTCAAAAATTCTGATAGGAGAATCTAACGAATCTTTTCAGAAATTCTCTAGCATGTACAGCGTATTCCCATATTTTTTACACAAATGGATTGTACTATACATAATGTTCTTTTTATATTTACTAATACCTCTGAAAATATTACCGTTTTCTTACAGACTTCCTAGTTATTTCTTTTGTGCGGAGGTACCTTCGTTATTGGAACAGTCCTATTAACAAACATATAAGTTGCATTCTGTCTGGGGTTACTACAGAACAATGCTTTGATGAACACGTTTGCTCCACTTGTACAGGTCTGACAGGAGGATACATTTCTAGAAGTAGAGCTGCTGGGTCCAGGTTATGGTCGTTTTCAATTTTAGTAAGTATTACCAAACCGGGAAAGTTATTTAAGTGAGCCCTGACTTGTTCATCTTTGTAAATAATGGACAATAATTTTTCTTTCTCAAAGCTTTCTTATCAGGATTAAACAAGATGAAGGCACATGAAAGCCTAGTATATAGCAAGTATAGACTTGCCAATGAATGTTGGTCTCCAACTTTCCTTTTACTTAGAAAGACAACTATTTATAAATATTATGACTCAAACATTCACAGAAAATTCTGTAGCACCATATCCATTTTAAAACTCGTTATGAGTGTAACTAATAAAATCTCTGGAGGTCACATTGAATATTTTCAAGAGGACACAATTTTGACATTAACTCTAAGAAGCATTTTCCAAGCCTAATAAAGTTGATTTGATAGTTGCCTCTTTTAAAATATATCCCTAATAGTAAAGACAAAAAGTACTAGACTATTATACCAACTAAGATATATCTTCCAGTCACGTCTTTCGTATCTGGGTGAAAATCTTCCTGCTCAATTTGTCATTCAATTATTTATAAAACCAACTGTGAAGAAAAACACTTCGAAAAAAGATAGAAATTTTTAGACCTCATTTCCACTGGAAACTTGTTGCGTCCCCCCAAACCCCTGGGGCTCTTAGGCACTGGATCTAGAGTCCAGAAGGAGGTTACTGGGACATCTCAGAACGAAGTCCCCAAGCGTCCAGGCCCAGAAGACCCAGCAGGGATCCCAGCCTGAGGGAAACTCCAGGCTGGAGGCAGCAGCTCCCAGAAAGGCCCTTGGGACCAGGAAGCCATTGCTCCGCTCCTTCCTGCTGTGTATGTGGCACTCATGGTGCTCAGCCCAGAGCCCACCCGGCCCCGCAACAACCCCGACGTGGGACAGAGGTCGCGGGAGGGTGACTCCTGCCGGGCCCAGGCACGAAGAGAGTTGTCACCGCCCCCCTCCCGCCCGGAAAACTTCAGGCCCCGGCGTGCGGCGCCGGCCGTGTGGGATCCGGAGCCGGGGCTGGGCTCCCTCGGCAGGGCGCTCCCCCAAAGCGGTTCTTGACGCCCCTGAACGTTGCCCGCGGGGCGGCCATGCGGGGCGCGGGTCGTGAGCCGGGGCGCCAGCCCGGACCCCCGCCGCCTCTCGGGACGCGGCCCCCGCCACGAACAAAGGGC
>NW_007732164.1:121323-134431 GCF_000696425.1 Galeopterus variegatus
TGAGAGTGGGCTGAGGGCGGGCGCGCCAGGAGGGGCCGCGGCGGCAGGACTGGAAGTTCGCGCGGCCCGCGGAGGTCCCCGAGGAGGCAGTCGCTCCGCGGTGTCCGGCCTCCCCCACGTGCCCTCCCTCCGCCGGCCGGTGGGACCCTCGGCCCCGCGGTGCGGGTGGGGGGCCCGAACCCCCGCCGTTGGGGACGCGGCACTTGAAGTCCCGGCCTGTGACAGCTATGACAGCTCGCCGCCGGGGAGGAGGACTCGGCTTGAACACCCCGCGCCGCCACTGCCGTCGCTTCTCTTATTTTTTCCCTTCTGTTTTGCTTCCTTTTCGGTGTGAATGGTTTTGCCAGCATGAATAAAACATCGGGAGGGAAATGACTAGGCTCTCGATTGCGCGTTTCCCTGAAAAAAGGGCCAGGCCCGGATTACGTGGTGGAACTTGGACTCCTGCGTGGTCATTGGCCAGGCGTGGTGGCTTGCTTACTTTAAGTTACTGTTTGTGGAATCAGCAGTCACCCTTTGCTACCTGAGTCTGCACGAGCCACCCTCCCCCTCCCTTTTCTTGGGCGTTTTCGATAGTTACTTGCTGTAAAATAGTCACTGGGAAAGCCATGATCACGGCATGAGGACCTGGACAGAGGGTCCCTCAGTAAGCTCTTGGTTGATCTGTGATGTGGCGGGAGATGGAGTTTCGTTTGCACGTAGTTTTTGTAATGTCACGTTGATAAACATCAGCATTCTTTCCCGCATTCATTTTTGAGATCTCTAAGCTACTTTTGGGTTGGTGAAACCTTAATTTTTTGTTGGCGGGTGTTTTTGGTAGAGGGATAATTTAGAAAAGTGACAAGAAAATTGAAATCCCTTTTAAAGATCCGAATTTTGTCTGATTTCATTTCAGTCTGTTAAATTTTGTGCGGTGTTTATAAAGAAATGGAGGTTTTCCTCCAGGGAACCTGTTTCTGCTGTTACTGAAATAATTACTTTCTTGTTAATATATTATTGGTTATGCTGTTCCTTGGTACTATTAGATGTGATAGAACTTGCCACCTTTTTACCGTATATTAGTTTTGTGTTTACCTTTTTAAAAATAAAACTTACGCCAAGGATTTCTAAGGCAATTTAATTTTGAGGTTTGTCAGACGTTCCAGAAATTACTAACTACACTTCCTATTACACACTCATTTTGCAACCTTGAAAGTGGTTTGTGACGTAGAGATCTATTCAGTGGTGGTCAGCGTTGTGGTATTTTCCACTCTGATCTACTGAGGCATGTTACAGATGCTATCTTTTAAGTGGAATATAGCTTAGCAACTAGTGCAGGTAGACATAATGAAAATTTTATTTGCTAGTTAAGCCTGAGCTTAATTTTTTCATAAAATGGAAAAGGATGGTGGTCCTTGCACTAAACTTGACATGCATGTGTCCTTACTAAACACAAGGCTTAAAGCATATATAAACACTTCGTTGTTATCTACACTACTCTGAAGGCAATTCCAGTAATTCTGACTGTTAGTTTCTTTCAGCTTTCTAATCATTTTTCCACATGGTACTCATTTCCATGTTTACATCGTGACAAGCTTTTTCCATTTTAAGAAGAAGAGTAATGAAGTGCTTATTAAAAGAGGAATTTCTGTTTTTTCTACTTCCTGGTGATTCTTGTGTCAAACCAAAGTCTCATTTAAAAATTTTTCCAAAAATAAAATTGTCATTTTTGCTTCTCAGGACCCTGCATACACACAGCCCTGCCCTTGCCCACTTCTAAGTACTATAGTTTGATTTTTCCTTTCCTTTCTTTAATTGGGTAGGTGGGGAGAATGTACTAAATAAGTAATAATGACTTTTAAGAAAATTTTAGGCTCACATGGCACTCAGTCTCTTGCTGTAAGCATTAAGTGATAAGAAATAAATGTCTGGATATTTTAGATAGCACTGGGTTTCCCTTTGAATTTACCAGAGAATGGCTTTAGTTCTCTTCAGATTCAATTTTCTTATTATTGTTCTTACATGTTTTCTTGAAGATACAGTTATCTCTGAACTGTCATATTTTTAAAAAACTCCACTGGTATATTCACAATAGAAAAAATAAATGATATTTTAAAAGAAGTATTTTAACTGGGCAGTTCTTCCCTGGTGAAGGAAGTTAATCAGTAACTGCACATATTAAAGGAATTATTTTTTTGTTTCTAATTCTTACTCAGTAGAATGCTGAATTTAGTTTGAGTGTCCTTACTAACACTTACTACTGAGTCCAGTCGTGTCTCATTTAACACATATAGTTAAAGGCTAATATGAGTGTTTTAGTCTTAACCTCTATTGGAAGTCTCTGAAAGTAACATTTGGACATAGTCCTGCAGTGAATTTGAGTAAATTAAGTTTTATTTGAAAGATCAAGTCTTGGAAAGAGATTAATCTTTTTCATCATATGTTAAAAGGGACAGTAAGAAAATAGTTAATGGAAGTTAATCCACATCTATATAATTTAGTTGATATTTCCATGTCAGAGTTAACCTTTGGTAACTGGATCATTTTGTGCTTACATAGTCACTTTTAGGAGTAATCGTTGTAACAAGATTCTGGGAGTTCCTGATGTACTTTTTTTTTTTTAACTTTTCTTTCCAGATCTAATATCTAAAGTTATGTGTTATACAGCTTGTTTGGTTGAATTAAGTGGGTGTGGATTGTTAAAAATACTGGTAGGAAATGAATGAATTGCTTAGGACTGTTCAATGATTTAGACTAGTGAGAATAGTTTAGAAAGCATACTTGGTAGTCTCTCTTGAGCAAAAATCTTTTTATTTGAAGAGAATAGAAATCTCTTTGTAAAGAGTCTTAAGGATTAAAGTTGATTTTTATAAATTTTTTAAGACAGTATGGAAAATGCTAACCATTCAATTTTGTGTAATAGTAATGTTTTTTATGTCTTAAGTGGAATGTCTGTACAGTATTTGTATAGTCAAAGAAAAACTCTGTGACAGTACAAAGATGAACCAATTTCTTATCAAAGGACAAGATTAGAAAGCATAAAAGTTTTGCAGTTTTCTTCTGTACCCTGTTCTTATATTTTCCATCTGAAAATTATAGTTTTACTTTAATTGCCCACTTACACTTTTGTAGCTCTGCATGTACTGCTTATTTTCTAGAATGCTGTTCTTGGTCCTCTTATCCCAGGACAGGTTGAGTATCCCTTATCTGAAATGCTTAGAAATGTTTCGGATTTGGGATTTTTGTAGATTTTGGAATATTTGCATATACATAATGAGATATCTTGGGGATGGGACCCAAGTGTAAACACGAAATTCAATTATATTTCACATATGCCTTTATACCTTGTATACATAGCCAGAAGGTAATTTTATACAGTGTTTTAAATAATTTTGTGCATGAAATAAAGTTTGCGTACATTAAACCATCAGAAAGCAAAGATGTCACTATCTCAGCCATCCCATGAGGACAATCCGGGGTAGTTTGGCGTCACCATCATTCCTGACTCTGAATTTATATGCTACTGACCAGCAATCATTTTATTACACTTATTCACACAGAGGTACTTAAGAGTAAGAAATATACCATTAGTACGGTGAAAAAATAATGTGTTCCAGGTAACTAAGCAGCATAGTAGCATCACCAGGACACCTGTGTCAGCTGTTAGACAACAGAAACAACAAATAAGGGCAGGCCTTCAGTCTCCACCTACAGTGCTGTTTTTGATTTAAAAGATGTTTTGATTAAAAGGTTACTGTACGCTGTATTTTCTTTTTTTAGGTGAGAAGAAGCAGTTGAGAGCCCAGGAAGTGGGTCTTCTAGGGCTGAGTAGGCATTCTGCTGGAAAGCTTTTTAAATGTTTCCTCCAGAATCATCTGCCTCATTAACAGTGGTTTTTAGAAATCTCTCTTTGATCTTATTAAGTGACATGATTTCTTGTTCTTTCGTGAATGCACACTGCTCTAGTCCTTCAGTCAGCCCATCACGCATTTTCACCATGTCGTCTATAGGCACTTTTTTTGCTGTGTTAACAACACGGTCTTCAGCGTCACTACAGCTTGAAGAGGGCTGAGAGGGTCTTTTTTTCCCTTGGGCACACGGAATAAACTGTGTGTCGTGCATCTCTCTTTTGACTGTGACCTGTCACATGAGGTCAGGTGTGGAATTTTCTACTTTAGATGCCACATCAGCACTCAGTTTCAGATTTTCGGATTAAGGATGCTCATCCTGTACCTCATTTTACATGTTAGGTCTTAGCTCAAAGCATCATTTCCTTGGAAAGCCTTTGTGACGGGGTCATATCCTGTGTCCTGACTGCCATGTTATATTTGTTTCTTTGACGGACGGGCCATGTCCTCTAGAATGCGTCAGCACCGGGAGGCTGGCACTGTGTTTGTTCACCTTGTTGCCTCGGTGACTGTTTTGAAAGAGCTAACAGGTATTCCATTGAGATAAATGACTGGCTTATTAAAGTTTAAAAAACTCTTTATCTGTAAGCTTTCCCTTCTTTTAATTGTGCATTTTAGTAAACATTTTTTTAAAAAATTTACATGCACAGTACAAAATTTACATCTGCAATTTAGGTGTTAGCAACACTTTTAAATAAAATAATTCAGTTTTATTAAAAAACTCTTTATCTGTAAGCTTTCCCTTCTTTTAATTGTGCATTTTAGTAAACATTTTTTAAAAAAATTTACATGCACAGTACAAAATTTACATCTGCAATTTAGGTGTTAGCAACACTTTTAAATAAAATAATTCAGTTTTATAAAGATTACATGAGAAATTGGTTCTTATGTTTTATGGTAATTGAAATAAGCCTCATACTGCTGAGACTTTAAAAAGAATTGTCTTTAAACCATGACTTGTCAGAGGTGCACTTAATTTCCAAAAGTATAGGGTTTTTCTGTTTGTCTTTTTGTTGATGATTTCTAACTTGATTGCAATGTGATTAATAACTAATGCTGTACCCCGAAATTTGTTGAGGCTAACTTTATGCCTAGCATATAATCAGTTTTCATAAATGTTTCATCTGTGCACAAAGAAGAATATGTATACTATATTCTCTAATTGGTGTGTGTGTGTATATTCTGTATGTGTCTGTTAGATTAAACTTATTAGTTATGTTCATATCTATATCCTTATGCATTGCTTTTCTGTACTTGATCTTCCTATCTGATCTGTTGTCTACTTGATGGAGATGTTAAAGTGGTAGATTTAAAAAATTTCTCTAAGTCTAGAATTAGTGTTATCTTCCAGGTGAACTGAAGTTTTTATCATTATGAATTGACCCTCTATCTCCAGTTAATGCATTTTTTTCTGAAAGACTAGTTCGTCTAATGTTAATGTGATTTCTCTAGCTTTCTTTTGGTAAATGTTTACCTGGTATAAAAGCTTATAGCTAAATTTTACCTTTTTATCCAGTCTGGCAGTCTTCATGGCTAGAGAGTTTTGTATGTCTGTATTCGTGTTTACTGATGTTTTGGATTTCTGTCTACCATTTATAGATTAAGACCCCCTTCCCCAACTTTCTGGAAGGTGGGTGCTATATGTCTCTTTTTCTCAGTGGTAGTGATAGGCATGTTAGCATTTCTAAGTTAAAGTCTGAAATTACTCAATAGCGTTACCGTTTTCCTGAATTACAAAGGACCTAAAGATACTTCAATCATTTCCTCCAGTATAATCAGTTATCACCCAATATTTTAGTTCTATCTTTTCCCCTACAAAATAGACATTATTTTTATATAGTTAAAGTTCATTTAGATTTGATCACATTTTACTATGTCTTTACCTTCTAGTCCTTACATTTTAATCCTTTCTTGGAATAATTTTCCTTCTGCCTAAAATGAATTGGAATTTCCATTAAGGAAGGTTGTTGTTGGTAAATCTCTTATGTATGAAAGTGTGTTTTGCCCTATTCTTGAAAGATAGTTTTCTAGGTACAGAGTTCTAGGTTGACAGCATTTTCTCTCAGCACAATGAAGATATTCTTCCCGTTTTCTACCAGCTTTTAAATTTACTGCTAAGAAGTCAGCCATGTAATTATTGTTCCTTTGTACGTGGTCTGACTCTTCTCTCTGCCTGTTTTTAAGACCTTCTCTATATCTTTAGTATTTTGTAGTGTTTCACTATAGTGTGTACATGTGCGATTTTATTTATACAACTTGGGATTTACTGGATATCTTGGATCTGAGGATAGGTGCTTCCGTAGTTTTCAAACAGTACAGTTCGGTAGAACACTGTGATGAGGGAAATGTTCTGTATCTGTGCGATCCCATATGTTAGCCACCTGCCACGTGTGGCTAATGGCTACCGTATAGGAGAGTGCAGTTCTAGAAAATCCTCAGCAATTACATTCTCTCTAGAACTAATTAGCATGAAGAGGTCCAATAGACATCCAGCTGCCCATCTCTCAAACTGTCATGTTTTCTTTGCGCTGCATTCTGGAAAATTTCTTTGGCTCTTGCCTTCAGTGAACTATTCTCTCTTCAGTCAGTCCTAATCTGTTCTTTTATTCATCTGTTTAATTTTCAATTTCAGTTATCTTTTAATTTTAGAAATTATATTTGGTTCTGTTTCAAGTCTGCCTGGTCATTCTTTATAGTCTGGTTCTTTGCTCATATTTTTAAGCTTCTCTTAAGTCTCTTAAGCATATAAAAACATTTATAGTTTTATGTCTGTTGATTATAATATCAGAAGTCTGATTCGGCCATCTGTTTCTGCTCGTTGTCACTCATGGTGCCTTGTTTTCTTGTGTGTTTTGTGATTTTATTTCATTTTGTTCTGTGAGTTGCTCATTTTCCTTGGAACAATGGAATTCTGATACCTAGGTTGAAATTGTATTCTTCCAGGGAGGATTTGTGTTTGCTTATACCAATCTCCTAGAGACACTACGTCCTTGACATCACTGTATCTTTAGTTCCTGGCCTAATGTTTTTCTAGCCATATTGGGTAGCATAAATATGGACCTCAGATCTCAGGGGAAGTTTCCTTCATTCCCCTGTTCTGCACCAATGATAAGATATTTCCGTGGTGTCGCCTTTTGCACACAGTTTTATGTCTTTTACCCTTATATTGAGGTCTTTTTGGAGTCCCAGTTTGAACCTTCATACAGGAGTCTTTATCTCTTACCGCCCGCCCCTGCCCTCATGCAGTCCTAAGAGTTGGTGGCGACTCCGAGGATGAAATCCTGCCTCAGCACATATTTTTCTCCCAGGGTTTCTGTTTTCACTTCCTTTATGATCTCTCCAGAGCTGTGTGTGTGCTGACTCAGGAGTATGTTTACAAGGTGTTTAGTTGTGTGTGTGTGTCTTTTGCTTTTAATATTTTATTCAGCACTTCAGTCTGGTCGTGGCTCAGGGATTAACCTGCCATACTTGCCAGAACGAGATCCCAAGTCAGAGCATCTTTATAATTTATAATCTTACAGCTTATAAAGTTATAATCTTTATAACTGTATATTGAATGGAGTGGAATCTGTGCACACAAAGTGTTAATCTGTTCTTGCAGGGATGGTTGGGGGAGGTGAAAAAGCAAAGTTGTTAAGCATTTTTATTAATACCAAACCTTCAGTCAAGCTGTCAAAAATTACACACAGGGCATTTCAAAATTTGCCAATTGGTATTTCTTTTTCTCTTTTTTTCTTTTGACGATTAAAAGCAAATGATAGAGGGCCGGCCCAGTGGCGCGCTGGAGAGTGTGCCGCTTGGGAGCGCGGCGGCGCTCCCGCCGAGGGTTTGGATCCCATGTGGAGACCGGTTCCCGCTCACTGGCTGAGCGTGGTGCGGGCACAACACTGAGGGTTGCAATCCCGTTGCCAGTCCCCGGTACGGGCGCGACACCAAGGGTTGCGATCCCATTACCGGTCAGTAAAAAAAAAAGACAAAAAGGAAAAGACGGTACGGGCGCGACACCAAGGGTTGCGATCCCATTACCGGTCAGTAAAAAAAAAAAAAGACAAAAAGGAAAAGAAAAAAAAAAAAAGCACATGATAGATTCTGCCCTTATTCATTTTTAGGCATTATAAATACAGTATTTCAGGATGCTATTCAGTCTCATTGAGTTTTTCTAAGCTATTTTTAAGTATCTGAAAATCCAATTATATAGTATTATTACCTGCAAGAGGCAGTACTCAAAAAATTCACAGATTTGTGATTGTTCATTAAGTCAAAGAGACACATAGCTTTAAGTTAACAAGGGGGAAAAATGAAACTTTATTCTGGTAACTGTTACCCATTATCATCCACTGGCTCATTCATTTGAACCTGGAATGAGCTCAGTGCCCGGTCCATGGTGGGATGTCCATAGGAAAAGCCTTGTCCTTGCCATCAAAGAGCAGTGTCCTGGAGGAGGACAGGCTTTCTGTGGGGCACAGCAGGGCTCCTGCCACACCTCCTGAAGTCAACTAGGCTTTCAAAGGAGCTGAGTTTTGAAATGTCTTTTTTTTATTTATATAGTACATCTTGACAGTCTGCAAGTCCAGACTTTGCCTTGTCGATTCCCAAATATTCAGTTCAGCAGGTATTTCAGCAGCTGCTGTGTGCCTCTCGTTTGCTGAAAGTAAAAATTTGGACCCTTCCTAAGAAAGTTGGCATTCAAATATTAATGAGCTATTTAAAATATACAAGTTAAATGCCAGTTTAAGTGTATTTTCTAATGCAAATTTACAGAAAGGGGCTTGGAAATTTGGGTATGTGTGGGGTTTTTTGTTTTTTGGGTTTTTTGGGGGATGGGGTTTGGCAGCTGGCCAGTATGGGGATCTGAACCCTTGACCTTGGTGTTATAACAGCATACTACCAGTCCTGATATGTGAGTTAACGGTAGTTGTCTAATGTTGGCTGCACTTAGGAACTTTTTTTTTGTCTTTTAGCTTGTTTTGTATTCTCAACATCTTGAGTAATGAACATTGTTGCTTTTGTAATAAGGAAAAAAAGTTTACTTTTTTAATTTAAAAACCTACTGTCAGGCCGGCCCAGTGGCACACTGGAGAGTGTGCCACTTGGGAGCGCGGCGGCGCTCCCACCGAGGGTTCGGATCCCATGTGGTGACCGGTTCCCGCTCGCTGGCTGAGTATGGCGCGGGCGCAACACTGAGGGTTGCGATCCCGTTGCCAGTCCCCGGTGCGGGCATGACACCGAGGGTTGCGATCCCGTTACCGGCCAGTAAAAAAGACAAAAAAAAAAAAAGGAAAAACCTACTGTCTTTTAACCAGGCTTCCAACACGTATTTCCAAACTTATCTACCTTACGTTAATCTGTTTTGAATTATACTAAGATAAAAAATGTTTTTAATGAATGCTTATAAATAGTAAGTGGCATTTCAATAGAAAAAAATGCCAGGAATTCAGGATTACAAACATTATTTGGTAAATAAATTATAGAATTTATTTTTAAAGTACCATATTTTCTTACTTCTTCCAAAGGAGAATTGGTGTGTTTTTTAACATTTAAAAATAACTAAAGAGCTGGCTGGTTAGCTCAGTTGTCTAGAGCTTGGTGTTATAACACCAAGGTCAAGGGTTCAGATCCCCATACTGACCAGCCGCCAAAATAAATAAGTAAAGTGAAAATAAACTAAACTGGTAAAGTTAAAAATAACTGAAAACTTACTGAAAAACGCAGCACTGAACCTAAAGTTCTTAAAAATGGCTGCTTTATAAATACATTTGTAATTTCACCTGCCTCTAGGTGCCTTTACCCTGGGGAGCTTAGAGGAGGCAGACGGCTAATCCCTTGTGGGTCGGAAGCAGCTTCATCACTTCCGTCCTCTCCCCACCCTCCTAAGACCACTTAGTCCTCAGATTTTTGAGTGGAGAGTTGAACCTTAAAATTTTTCAGCTGTTTTGCTGATGCGTCAGATTTACTTTGTCTGTGATTGCCGTTACCAGTAAGTAAGGCACATTGAGTGCACTTATAACAAAAAAAAAAAACAAAAAACCGAAAGCCCTAGGACAGCAGTAGCCTTTAGGCTACTGAGATTTGCGGTTACATTAGATTGGTCTGTCTGAATCATTTAAAACCAAGATGATACCACAAACATGGAAATTTTCAAAAATTCTGATGACACTGAAAGCTACTTCTGTTCTAGCTGTGTAATATCCAAAAGCAAAATTCTCAACCTTTTAAAACCATTCCCCTTTTTGATGAGTTAAAAACATCTCAAGCCTTTTCTATAGTTTGTGTTATAAAAGTGGTAGGTGGTGGTTCTCTAAAATGCAAATATCAGTTTTTTTTCCAAACTCCCCTCTTCTCTGACTCATTAGGAATCTCTACTATAAAAATAATGGCAATGGTAATAAGCTTCCATCTGAAAGAAGTGGAGCAGTATTTGACAGTGGTGTCAAATGGTGACAGTGTTTCCTGAGTTTAGGCATCAGTCACAGAGCTGTGGCACTCTGGCTAGCTGCATCACAGTCACCCATCAGGAGCTGTTTAAATGACCCCGAGAGGGTCTGACTCAGGAGGCTGGCGTGGCCTGAGAGCATACCTTTCTGCCAGTCCCAGGCGTTGCTGATTCGAAAACCCCTGATGTGGAGGATAGACAAAGACAAGTACAACCTGGGTTCTGTCCTTCGTTTGTCCCTGAGTTCTGTGAGACTGCGAAGTGGGTGGGCTGCACTAGCATGCCGTGTGCAGTGAACACTTGTATCTTGCTTAAAGGATTCTTTTCTATAACTAGGTTCAAATGAGGCTAAAAATCAAGAGATTGGTAAAGTATTCTCAAGTAAAAGCTGTTTAGTTTCTCACCAACTTGTGTTGTTTTTAGTACCTTTTCAGTGTTCTGTTGGTTGGTTATTTGGATTATATGCAAAATGCCTCAAAACTTTTTAATTCACTAGGGGAGATTACTATGTAAAAAAGTCCTCTTTTTAAAATTATTTTATAATTCAGACAACCTATATTTGTGTGAATCCAGTTTTTTGTCTTATTTGTGTGGTATGTACCTATACCTAATTTTGATGATTTTGAGTTTCAGCAGCTTCAGCTTCCCTGTTTACCCACTTAGAATGCTTTAAAAAGTAGAAACAAACATTTGTCAATGCCAGAGAAAAGAATGGGTATAGTCCCTAAACTAGATAAATCTACTTCTGAATAATGAGATTGATTCATCTAGGACTCATATATGCCGTTACCGGTCAGTAAAAAAGGGGAAAAAAAGAAAGAAAGAAAGAAAATAGCTTCATGAATGGAAGGCTGCCTGTGTTTGCTGGTCGGTTAGCTCAGAGTGTGGTGCTAATATATACCAAGGTCTGGGATTTGTTCCCCGTACTGGCCAGCAAAAAAAAAGAGAGGCTGTCTGTGTTAATATAACTTGCCTCTGCAGTATCAGTAGGAATTAAAGTTGTGTCTAAATAAGAAAAGCGCAGAAGAAGATTATGAAATCTTTGTGGGCATTTACACCATTGAATTTCTTATTGTTGGATTCATATGCACCATATACCATTTACTATGGAAGGAATACATCCAGTTTTCACTGTCTGGTTAACATTAGAATATTAACATGAGTATTAACATGAATATCAAGGAATATTTACAGGAAATGTATGCTACATTGCTACCCCAAATCAAGATTTTTTTTAAAAATTCAACAGTCTCTTCAGAATTGACACTGTAAGTGAAATGTGCGTACATTTTCCTACTCAAAGAATGTATTGTCTTATGCAGTGATCTTGAGGTGTGGGGGAAAAAATTTAAAGTCTAATAAGGAAAACAGACACTTTATAGTAGAAATATATGCAGTGTACAGTGGCAGTATTTGGAGTCAGAAATGAGACCCTCTGTTTTTCTTTATTTACTGCCATTGGAAACTTAAGAGTAAAGATGAATTTATGCCAGTAAAGAGGCCACAGTCTGAAAATTTTGTGTAAAAATAAGAGCTATTTAAATACTCTGACATACATTGGTCATGATCTAGTAGGATCATTTCTCTACTTGCTTTAGGTTAGAGAGTGGCGTTAAATAACTGAGGATACATTTAGTTTGAGGTCTCATTTAAGGAGTTATTTATTATAGTTACTGACCTTGTAGGACAGAAAGTACATTTCAGAGAAGGCATAAATGTCCAGTCTCATTGGTTATGCTGTAACATTTTATCTGGGACTAGTCACACTAAGCCGCTTTTAGGAACCAGTGAACGGCTCGTGCTAGGCAAATAGTTTCTGTGGCCTGACTCCTTCTAAATCCCTTGTGGTCGAGGACTTAGTGTCTTAGAACGGTTAAATGAATCTGCTCCTTTTGATTTCTAGGTAATAAGCAGTTTAGTTAAAATGTTTGGAGTGTTTATTATACCTGGTTTGCAATACCCAGAGCTTATTCTGGAGTAAGGATTCCCAGCTGGTGAGTTTTCAAGGGGTCTTTTAATCTAAATGAGTGAACATTGTTTACAGGCTGTGCATCTTCACATTTGCAATACTGTTATTAAAGTGTGTATAGATTATGTTAATAATAAAATATAGCTTTATACTGTCTTCCTAGTACCTTTTTGGGTACTAAGTATGTCACAGTGAGTTTATTTTTTATAATTACGGTTGTTTGTGTGGCGATGTATGTGTGTAATGAATTATGTTTGAGGTTGTTGGAATTCCTCTGTGATTCATTGAAGCTATTACATAAAAGGCCATTTCCCTTGTTAGTATTTGGTTTTCCTTGAATATTATATTTAGAAGAAAAGAGAAATTTTGTTGTGTCTTCTGTTAGAGATGCAATGAATGAATAAAATCATTTCTACCTGATTATGAAGTTTATGTATTTTAATGCAATAGTGGTGGTGTTGCATAGAGATTAGGGGCCTGGTTTCAAATCCCAGTCAAGTCCAGCTACATTACTTTGGAAAGTTACTTAATACTTCAGTTTCCTCATCTGTAAAATACAAGTAATTGAATGGATTCAGATGTGAATTCCACTGCATAATCCAGGTGGGGGTGGGGTGAAGAATTTTACTTCCAGGCGTCCTCCTCTTGTCCGGGATTAAGCATAATTTGCGGGTGCGGGTATTTACATATGCCATGGCCTTTGGGGGTGTGACCCATCTTGCCCTCCAGTCACCTCTCCACCAGCTCCAGCTCCCACTGTGGCTTACTCTTTAGTCTGTATGCCTCAGGAGAGTAGTTCTCTCAACTACTTTCTTGCTG
>NW_007732164.1:135615-139768 GCF_000696425.1 Galeopterus variegatus
CAGATTGCAGATCTCACTGGAACCTCACAGTAGTAGATCATCATGTTATTTTATTTGTTCACTAAATTTGTTAAGCACCAACTCTGGGCCAGAAACTGTAGAAACATTTGGAACACAGCACTGAAGAAAAGATTTTTTAAAATCCCTGCTTTGATGGAGCATGCATTCTAGTAGAGGAAATAGCCAATAAACAAGGTCAGTAAGGGCGTGTGTGTGTGTGTGTGTGTGTGTGTGTGTGTGTGTGTACGCAAGTGTGCGCATACAGTACCATAAGGGGGGGCCAAGGAAGCCTCATTAGGAAGGTGGCACAGTGAAGATCCGAAGGAAGGTAAGGAGCTTGTCATTTGGGTCTCTAAGGAAAGCATTACCCTTGGGCAGGTGCGTGCTGGCAAAGTCAGCATGGCTGAGTGAGCAGAGGGAAGAAGAGACGTGTCATCTTTGGCCAGGCTGCACAGGGAGGTGTCTGTGGTGATAGGGGCTTTGGCATTTATTTGGCAACGCAAAACCATTGGTGGTTTTCAGCACACCCAGAATGACTGACTTATTTTCTTTCTGTTTTAAAAAGTTGAGCTTGACTTTACTAGCTAACTTTAGGGAGATAATACTCTATTCACTTTGATATTGGATTTAAATCTTATTTTATCCTTTCTTAGAACTTAATTGATTGTATCCAATTAAAGCTACACTAGAAAAATCCTGTGCTCCTTTTAAGTCAGTCAGAGAACGTCAAGAGGATTGATAGATTATCCTTTTATATATGAGGAATAGCCCATTCAAATCAGTTGAAAAAAAATGTTAAGAAATAAAAAGATTTCTAACATACCGAGTTTGTGATACTATCTGATAGAAATTTTTAGATTATGTCTCCTGGGTATACTGAAAGTGAAAACATACACCCTCTCAGACTTAGCGCCCCTTGAACTGAGATAGCTGAATCATCATCGTTCTGTTGGCTTGACTGGTGTCCACCTAGGCAGTAAGTAAACTATTTTAAGATGGCCAGATTTCAGGCAGGTATAAAACATTTATAATCAATTAGACCTTACTGCTTTCCTCTTCTAATTACGATCACTGCTTGCCAGTTTCTGGTGTAAACTTCTTGAAGCCTCAGCAGTCTTGAGAACAGCATTTTAAGAAAGCAACTGGAACAGTGAGAATTGGGTCGGAATGTTCTCATGGGCTTAGAAGAAATGGCATCATGCTGGTTTAGGATTTTGAGATTCAATGAATCTTTATTCTTTCCTGTTCCATTAAGTGATTTTTTTTATGAGCTGTAATGCTGGAATTTCATATTATTTATGCTTAAAAACTCCATGTCTGTGTGTTTTAATTTGGGATCTTTAAGACGGAGCCTGTTCCATTAAGTGATTTTTTTTATGAGCTGTAATGCTGGAATTTCATATTATTTATGCTAAAAAACTCCATGTCTGTGTGTTTTAATTTGGGATCTTTAAGACGGAAAGAAGCCTCCAGTGGTTAGGAGAAAAACAAGATGGAAATAAAGATTTTATTACTTACAGGCCCTGAGGGGAGGCGTCCAGGGCATGCCTTGAGGCCACACACGTGGAGGTCAGGGAGCACAGGCAGAGAAAAAGAGAGAGGGGCTGTGGCCTTTATTGGGTCCAGGGTGTAATCCAAATAGGTTTCCTTTGGGGAGTTTTAATTGATGGGTTTAAAGCAAGCAGGCACAAGTTACAGGAGGTCATGCAGTGACTGAGAGGTGGTCACTGTGGCATATCTGCACAGTCCATGCAGGGAGCAAGGGTCAGCAGAGCCAGTCAGGTAGGCTTTATGTAGCTGTCCTTAGGGAGGTGACCACCAGGGGGAAGTTGTATAAGATAGATATCTGGATCAACCACATTGAGGAAGAGGTGTAGACTGGGAAACTGTCAAAGGTGACTGAGCCCAGCTTCTGGGATGAGAAAGTACAACTTATATTCACAGTGGATGCTGAGGAGATATAACATCATCAGAATTCACTACACTCTGAGTTTTTAAGATATTATCTAAGTAGTTTGGCATGATTCGACATTTTTTATTTTAACTTTTTATTTGTAAAAATTTCAAGCATAGACAAAAGTAGAACAGTACAGTGAACCCCCATGTACTCATTACCAGCCTCATACAATGATCAACTCCTGGCCCATTTCATTTTCTCTAAATACCTCTCCTCCGTTTTTCCCTTCCCTCATTATTTTGAAGCATATTCCGGACGTTGTTTCATGCTAAATATTTTAGTATATATCTCTAAAAATAAAGACTTTTAAAAAAACACATAAACATTCCTATAATACTTTAAAATCAAGAATAAATTCTTATTGTCTTCAAATATCCAGTCTGTTGGTATGCAATGGAAACATCTTCATAAATTAATAGTTTGCTGTATTTATGTTGCTTGATATGCATTAAGATGAGGACAGTGTTATCTGGTTTAGCCAGATGATACTTAAAATTATTGATTGGCATCTGATGAAAGTGAATTTTCTAAATTTGTTAATTTAAAACAAATGTGCTGTAGGTAGTGTGACCATGCAGGTAACACATACCTAAAGGTTTTAGGGTATGTGCATGTGTTGCTTTTCTCTTGTTGACTCCAGTGTACTTAACAAAATCATCAGGAGACAAGGCCCTTGTAAAACTTTTCTTTATAGTTTAGGAGGTGCCAGCAACAGAAGGATGCTCAGAAGGAGAGTTGAGAATAACGAGATAATGTATGCATTTATTACATCAGAGGTGGCAAATGTGGGGCCTGGCCATTCACCTCCAGATAGTCCCTGTAGTTGGTTAAAGAGATGATGAAAATGAAGATTGAAAAGGAAATACTAACCATCTTATTTTACCTTTAAATACATAAATATACATTTATTCACCAATCCTTTGATAGAAAGCCAAGGTCTTTTCTTTGAGTGTGTAACTTTGATAGCAGTTCTAACTAATCCATTTTGCGTAATCTGCTCTCATAATGCATTGCCTGCAATTTCCATTTTTAAGTTCTTTTAAAGAGCTTATAGAATTTGAAGACAATTTCAAAGAATTGTGAGTACAGAATCCTAGATTTTAAAAAATTATTTCCCATTTGTCTTAACTGTGGTCTCAAGTATACTTTTGACAGTAAACTTTTTAGCAATTTATTTTTTAACAGGGTTTCTCAAGTCATTCTACTTAGATTTCTTAGAAACAGTTACTTTTTTCGCACTCATGTTTCATTGGTTTATGTAATAATTCATTTGTGTAGCTACAGCAATAAGTACAGCTGGTGTAAACAAGTGTAAGAACAGCGACAACTGGTTCTTGGTAAGCATATGATTCAGTTGGTAGGATCAGAATTGCCCCTGAGTATTAGAGGGTAGCCTGCTAAATACAAGAGTTCAACAAGTATGGGGTACTTAATAGTTACAATTTTTGGAGGCGCTCTTTCCTTCTACCCTACAAGAAGGGGAAGATTTAATCCCATTAAAAAAATATATTCTGTTGGTGGTGACAGGATGTAATCTTTTTTGGCATTTCAATTTAGCCTATGTTCAGTGCTTATGATTTGCAACTAAAGTAACTATGTTTACTGTAGAGGATATGCAAGAAGTAAAAACAGTCTCTGTCCTTGAGCCCCTCTTGGTTTGTTTTAAGACAACAGGTGCAAAAAGAAAAGAGTATATAATACCATATTAAACACCAGAATGATAGACAGAGATCAAGTCATTAAGGCTCTGAAGAACCTCTGCCCTTGCTTCCTCTGATTTGTTTTCTCCCTGGTCACACCTTCCTAAGAGTATATAATACCATATTAAACACCAGAATGATAGACAGAGATCAAGTCATTAAGGCTCCGAAGAACCTCTGCCCTTGCTTCCTCTGATTTGTTTTCTCCCTGGTCACACCTTCCTTTCCCACAAATAAGTGTGTGCCCACTGTGCTTCCCTTTACCTGTGCATCTTCTTTGTCACACCACTATCACAGTAGTTATATTGTAACAATTTCTTTTTCTCGTTAGCCTTTGAGGGCAACGACTCTTCCTTGCTTGTTTTCATATCCTTGTAGAGTGATCACTAGTAGGTATTCAGTAAAAGATTTTTTGACTAAGAGCTGGGAGTCACTTTGGTGTACTGGGAAGGGCCCAGGCTTTACCATCAGACAGTCCTGGGTTGCAATCCCAGCT
>NW_007732165.1:0-4241 GCF_000696425.1 Galeopterus variegatus
AAAAAAGCACACGTGGTGTCAGAAGTCGTCCCTCCCGCCAGCCTGCAGCAGAGCCCAGCTGGCAGACCACACGCCCGTCCACGACAGAAGCCCTCTGCTTTCCACAGAAGCAAATCCTGTCAGACCATGCTGAAGTCTGCTTCCCAGAGGCAGTCCTCCTAAGTCATTTTCACCCTGACTTTGCATAATAAAACACAAGCACAAGTAATTCTCTTTCTCCCCATACTAGTGCTTCCGTTTGGTTATTTTGTTATTCTTCTCGGGGCATTTGTAGCATATGGTTGATCTCCTCAGATGCACCATATTCTCTTCAAAGGCAGGAATCAAGACTGTCTTTTTTTCACATCTTTCCAATGAGACTATTTGGATGAGGCAAAATATTACTTTGCATGCAATGAGGATGAAAAAGTGCCATTTATACCAGTCACTTTATGGAATAAATATATTAATGCTGAGTAATGAAAAAGCGTGGACTATAGTAGAAATGCAAACACATTCCCTAATAGAAATGAAAATATCATGTTAGAAAGCACATTTTTCATCAATGTGAGAAATCTCACCAGTTTCCCCTTGCAGAGCCCACTGTCCTTCTCAGCGCTGTCCAACTGCCCAGTTTCCCTTCTCCTGGAGCAGCCAAGGCCCAGGCTCCAGGATAACTCACTGGGAAGAGACATTTCTGAACTATCAAGAGGACCGACTTGCTTATGTGGCAGTAGAATATAGCATTTGCTGTTGTAAACTTTTGCTACTCTATAAGTGGGAAAAGCTATGAATTTACAATGAGATATACTGCTTAATATTTAACATCAAGCTCAACATTTGAACAATAAATTCTTCCTTTCGGCATAAAACTGAGAATTCACAGTCCTTTTAACTATACAAGATTTATTTTGGTATTTCAGTGTTCGATAATATTATTTATATACACAAGTGCTCATAACATTTGAATTTATTATTATGTACAAATCAAAAACTTTACTGATGTATTATCAATTCTTAAAATTCTAGAGAAAACTAACCTTTTTATTTTGATAGAGATAAAAAGCACATTATACATATATATGATTTAAATATTCCAGAATTATAGTAGGTAATATTTGTATGTACCTATTTGAATCAAAGCCCTGTATTTTCTGAAATACTGTGCTATTTTTCTTTTCAAATATTTATGAACAGGCTGCTAACGTCTCGATGTTAAGATCCCTTCACATTAGACACCTAAGTCTAGACCCATGGCTAAAACAGATCTTTCATTACCAATTGACTATTGAGATTTTCAGTTGCAATTAGGAGGACACTGTCTTCACACTGGTCTTCTATAAAACATAAAACTATTACTAATGGCTGAAAGCAATATTTTGAAGGCAGATACACTTTTAAACTGACAATAGAACTTTCTACTTCACCTCCACACATACATGGTTTCCATAGTGAGAAAAGTGTTTTGTTCACTATCATCTATTTCTAATTTAAAACCTTTGTTCAGGTGTCCCAGCTTTCTTTGTCCATTCAAAAAGATCCCTAGTCTGTGACTTCCCATGGATTTCAGTCCTACTTATATACACAAACAGGCCGTTCACAGTGAAAGGGCATGAGCCATGCGTGCAGAATGACCATCCCAGTGGCCCTGTCCACCAGGCCTTCCATAAGCCGCTGGGGCTGGCCCCTGCCCATGAATCCCAGAGGCGGGGGCTTGCCTCCTTCAGGAGTTCTGCACATGCGTGAAAAGAGCGACAGGCCCTCTTTCTGCACTGCACCATCCTCAAATTTGCACTTGAATTTTTCCATTCTCAGAAAAAAAAAAAAGTCACTCTACTAACAATGTGTAAATCTTCTCTGGAAGTTAACTTTTTATGGCACAAGTTACTTAAGAATTCTTCAAGTTTGAACAAAATTTCTTTAGCTATTTCTATGGGGCCAGCATTTAAACAATATATGGAGTAACGTGAATGATAATATTGCCTGTAAAACCCAGAACTTAGATAAGAGCAACAGATCTGAGAACAGTGAGCCTCTCAGGATACTGAGTGAATGCAGATTAACAAATGACTGTGCTCACCTAAAAGTACTTGCCTCAGAGTTTACCAAAAGAAAAAAGTGTGAAATCAGCCTGTCCTGTCCACCTCTGTACCGACCTGGCCCTGCTCGAGTGAACATTTAATACAGATGCATGAATGAACCCCAGGGGATATTGCAAACCTTGAGAAGGTGTCATTTGTTTACCAAACTCTATGAAGTTCTTATGTGAGTCACTTGAAACAACCTATTTATCTCAAAGGCCACAGGCCACCCAGTGAGAGAACGGTTCATTCACACTATTGAATGGTGTCGGTCTGAGTTTCACTGACCTTCAAACTATTGATATTTCCTACTTTAAAAATAATTTAACAATAATTTAGAAATTATGCTCCCATAAGGGTAAATGATTCTGTTGATCTGAGACCCACGGTGTGACGTTATTAGTTGTTGTCTGATTTGATAAAGTAAATTCAACTTACAAAATTCCTTCAGCCTTACTTTAAAATCTCATGTTCACAGATACTCAAACACTTTTTGGGAACACTGTGTTTTCATCCTCTAGGTCACTTATCACAATAAAAAAATTGTGCACAGTTCTTAGCAAGAAGTCAATACTCAACATTTATTGAAACAAATTTCTTCACTTTGGTGAGAGAGACAGCCCTGGTAATGGCCTGAGCTGAAAAGCATGTAGTTTTCCCTCACTCTGAACTGTAGTTCTTCATGATTACTGTTATCACTGACTTTACAACACTAAAGAAAAATATCAAACATATAAGCACTATTTTTTAGGGCTTATTTTATTTAAAAGAACAAAATATTAAAAATCTCTAAAGAACAGCTGTGTTATAATCTTAGCCCACACCTAAGACACATGCTATCACTACTTCCCAGCACTAATGAGAAGCAAGTTAAAGCACATATAAAAATACACAATAAAAAAATAGGAAATACACAAACTTTTAAATTTTATGTTCTGGAGCTTTTCTTTGATTGCTGTTCTGTGAGCTTGCTCCTGAATCAGCTTCCCAAAATCTTCACAGTCTCTCACATTCTTCAAGATTCCACATTTGGTCAATTCATTCTGCAACCCTATAATCTTATTTTCAAAGAGAACAAGTGTGTATATATAGACATTGCAGAGTGACATTTTTAATGGCAAATTATAAGTAAGCAGATGATTAAAAGTTTTAAATCCCCTTTCTAAGCATCAGAGAGTGTAACGGCTCAGTAATTGCAGGTATCTGGTCAGGAAAAGGTTACTGACACCAAAAAAGTAACATCACCTTTGAAAACCTCTGTCCCTAAATTCTAGGGGCTCGTTCATATTTTTAAAAATTAAAGGGGACAATTTGAAGGCAGGTAGACTTTTTTTCTTCTTTCCTTTTTGCGTAAGTACTGGTGGGTAGCAGTTCATGCAAGGGAATTCCCAGGAGGAGGGCAGGTGGAGGAAGAAAGGAGGGCTTTACAAGGCAGGGGACAGGAGTTTTGAGGACATGAGAGGAAGCTGTCAAATATACCTTTCCCCTAAAATTCAACTTCTAATTGTATCTGCCTTTGACGTGGAGACTCTAGAATTACCTTGTACTGTATAAATCAGTTGTCCCGTAGAAACACGCTGTCTGTGATCAATTTATGACATTAATGTATTTGACAGTTTTGTAGAAAACAGGCATCATTCTCACCTCTCCCAAACACAATTCCATCTCTTAGACATTGGGGACACAACCCGAGGAGGCCTGTTTTAGGAAGCATCACCTGACATGTGGACCAGCTTCTTTAAAACAGTGACTCCCAGAGAACCCTCTAGTTTACCCAGGGATTTGTAACATGATGGTCACATTTTCCTTCTTCAGTTCAAGAAGAATAAAATCAGGGATGCACAGGACTACAAAAAGATCAGAGAACGTTTCCTGGACGGTGAAAACGTAGCTCACATCAGCACTCAGCAGACTTTATTTATTTATTTATCTTTTAGTGTACTTTCTAGAGCAACCTCTCTTAATGTGATGTTTTGTGCACAGACTGCGGAATCCCTGGACACCCGGGCCGGCGACCCTCCCTCCCTCTGCAGATGTTCTCAGGGCTCTTCCCAATCAGAATAACACTGTAAGGGAAACGGAGTTTTTCTGTGACATTCATGTCCAGTTCCAGCTTTACAGCATAGAAGGCAGGGCCCCCAGGACGCCTGGTGGGTTTGGGGTCGTGGTGTTTGGGGGGGG
>NW_007732165.1:4251-4475 GCF_000696425.1 Galeopterus variegatus
GTTTGGGGTCGTGGTGTTTGGGGGGGGTCACGGTGTTTGGGGTGTCCCCTTCCGTCCGGCTCCCAGCATTTCCAATACCCCGAGAGGCTGCTGGGGCAGATGTTGGTCCCACCTAACCTGGGGCCAAGGGGCTCCAAGAGCGAAGGCCGGCCCCAGGGCGGGCTGGGGTCCCGGGCCCCCAATTCCTGAGTCATTCTGACCACGAAGCGCCTTCAGCATCAGAA
>NW_007732165.1:5552-6597 GCF_000696425.1 Galeopterus variegatus
CGCAGCCCCGCGGCGGCCCATAAACCCGCCTGTAGTCTGCTCTGCTCCCCTGCAAGCCGTGTCATTCGAAGCTGCAATGACTGTTGTCCCCAATAAGGACACTCCAGTTGGGATTCTGTGACCTGGCACATTCTCACGTCTTTCCAGGCTGCGGAAGGGACCCAAGGGGGGTGGGGTGCGCGCCACCAACTCCAAGGTAAAGGGCTCCCCGAGGTCCCTCGTCCCGCGAGCACCCCTGCCTGGCCACCGTGTGGACACTGACATGCGAGCATCCGACCCATTTCCCAACGAGTCTTTCGAAAAATTTCCCGTAAAAAAAATCAACCTTTTTGAGCAACCAAATGTCCCTTTGAGCCCCGCGAATGTTACACCTTTCCTTACAAATTGTTTTTCTTTAAATAGCAGCCGTTCGTCAAGCAAAGGTCCTCGCGCTTTTGCGTCTAAGCTACTGAACTCGTAGCTGGTTCTGCTTTTTAGAATGACAGTTTCTTCTCCGGTTGGGTGGATGCTGGACTCGGGGCAGGTGGCCCCTCGCGGCGGCAGCGTCCCCGCCGTGCGCGTCCTGCCCGCGCGCCAGGTCCTCACCGCAGCGACGCCCAGCGGCCAGCCCGGCTCCCAGCGACACGAGCCCGGAGCCTTCCCGCCCCGGATGCTCAGGGCCTCGGGAGTCCCCCAGGCTCCTTCCTCCCTGTGTTTCGCAGCAGACCACACACAGAGACCGGCTTATGAACTTAGGGAACTATGCAAAGGGACTTCCAGCAGGACTGTGCCTTTCATGCTTGCTCACCTTAAACACTTGAGGAAGTAAGTGGGAAGGTGGCTGGAGGGTAAATGTCAGAACATCCACACTAGCTGTTTGTGCAAGCGCTCGCTAAGCTGACCTAGTGCTGGAGAGCTGTTTCTCTGGGCCTCTTTATATGTGATTAATTCCCTTAGCGGGAAGAGGAGACTATACTTAATCAGGAATACCAGGGTACTTCAAAAAGTCTGTGGAAAAACAGAATCGAGAGATAATATGAGTCTTTCCACGGTTTTTCAAAGACCC
>NW_007732165.1:7896-10142 GCF_000696425.1 Galeopterus variegatus
GCGCGCCTTTATGCTTCTATCAGTTTGTCTTTCTCAATGAAAATTAATAGAAATATATTTTATTGGTATATCTCATGTCTTGTGCGATGGACATTCAGTTAGAATAACTTAAGGCTCAATAAAGGAATCACTCTACCTCATTGATTTTAATTAAACTAGAATGTAAAAACACATGAATTCAATATAGATATGTATGTATCTAATTATTATTTTTAGTTATAAATCAACGTTTTCAGTTCTGAGGCTAAAACTCTTCTATAAAATGAGTTGGGTTAGATAGCCTCCCCAGTCCCTTCTATGTCTAAAATTTTAGCTTTTCTAATAATTTTGTTTTAAAATATCGCATTAATATATGTGCATGGTTTTTTAAAATTCAAATTGTCCAGAAGGTCTTAAAATAAAAAGTAGCAGTCCTCTGTTCCGTCCCACTTCACCCCCAGGCCAACTTCCTATGGACTACAACTGTTACCCACACCCGTTAGTAATTGTGTTTAAATAAACCTATCCCAAATCTAATAACAACTGCCACTGCAGAAAAGATTTGTGACATTCTACTCTCTTTTTCTTTCTTTAAAAGTACAGAAAGAGTTGTTACTGCTTCCCTTTAACTGTGAGTGAACACGGTCCCTTTCAGAGCAACTAAAGCATCTGGGGAGAATTTTTCTTACACAATCTTGAATTCCCAAGGAGGTTTCCCTTTTTCTTGGATGATAACTCACTTGTGTGGGTTTCCCAAATTGGGTGGCATCAGACCCTCAATCGTAAAAGTTCCTGCTCTACTTCTTCCTTCTCCCCAAGATCCCCAACTTTGCACCTTAATATTTCCCCAGGGCTCACAATTCACCAAGAGGCAAGTTAAGTCACAGAACCACGGGAAGGCAATGACAATTGAATTACTGTGGGGAGTTTTAGCTCTCAGCTATTATGAATTATAGTATCTGCATACCAGATCCCTGTCTACCAGATTCAATAATCGAATTTTGAACCTGTCTTTCAAATCAAGATTTTGCGGGAATATTTCCCATATGAACACAGAAAGAAATCTACAAATATAAAATTTGTTTTAAAGATATTTTTAGACTATGACAAATTATCCAAAACTTGGGAAAAGTTAACAAGAAAATGGCAATTCTTGTTGATGTCAGGAAGGGACATTGTCTAAAGGCCCAACCAAAGGTCATCTAGGTGGGTATATTTGGTTGGACTCATTGCTTATTATTGATAAAAGGCTGAAGACTTAGTAAAGTTACATATTGAATTTCTATATATTAGAAATGCAAATTTCTGTCTAGTGGAAAAGAAACACCAAAAGTTATGATTTATTGTCTTGTGGGACATTAACCTATTTTGTATCTATGAGCAAATTCATCTCAGCATTTCTCTGACCATTCACTGTATAAATCTCCATACCTCAGATTCTTTTTTGAATTAGTCTTAACATCTAACTTATCCCCTTCCTATTTAGTTGAATTAAATCTTTGACATATGTTTGGCTCTTATTTATGTGGAAACCACGTTTTTAACTTTTTCAAAATTATATTTTAACATCTTTATCTGTGCAAATGCTCAGTAAACATTATTTAATTAAAGCTCATTCACATCCAGTATAAAAGTAGAATGCAGTGTTCTTTGTGATGCAAATATTCATGACATTTATGATAAATAAAAGAAATAATGTAATGTAATAATAAGAAATACTGTAGCTAACAATTGGCAATATTAAAATTACTTATTTTGTAATTTGTATGATATTTAATAAGATACTGAAATATAAAGAGTAAAGCCTTTGTATTTACATTATCTCATATGTGAAACATAATTATGAAAATTAAAAAATATTTTAAAAAGCTCATTTTAAAAAGCATTGATAAAAGTAAACGGATGAAACTGAAGCTTAAAACTTAAAATAAATAGCTTTGGGGTCAATCTACCTTGGCCTCAAACCCAAGCTCTATCCCTGGGCAAGTTATCTAAGCTGTCCAACCCTGAGTTTTTTCAACATCAGACTAGACTTAGTACTAATATCTTCCTCCCAGGATTGTTCTGAGGATAAGACAATATCTGGAAAGTGCATGGAGCTGCTGGACAAACAGTAGAAGATAAATGCCTATTAGATAAGACTTTTGCATTCTGTAAGTCTTTTTGTTAAATTTCACCTACTAAATTGTATCAACTAAAATTCGAGGCTAGGGGCCGGCCCGGTGGCGCACTGCTACAGTGCGCCGCTTGGGAGCGTGGCGGCGCTC
>NW_007732165.1:10602-29365 GCF_000696425.1 Galeopterus variegatus
GCTCACTGGCTGAGCGAGGTGCGGACACAACACCGAGGGTTGCGATCCCGTTGCTGGTCCCGGTCCGGTATGGGTGCGACCCGTTGCCGGTCACGAAAAAAGACAAAAAGGGAAAAAAAAAAAAAATTCGAGGCTAAAATATACAGAAAAACTACTATTACATGTAAAATTGTTTTAAAATCTTAACATTTATCTATTTCATAAGTGAACTTGGCTATAAATATTCTAAAGATATGTTCAAATTAATAAAAAAATCATACAAGCCAATAATGATGTAACCATTAAAATCTTTATGTATTAACATCACACTCTTTACTCCTGTTAAAGGGATAAACTGCATACATTAATCATCTATTGCTATGTAACAAATTACTACAAACCCAGCAGCTTAATACAGCATACATTTGTTATTTCAGTTTACATGAGCCAGAAGTCCAGGGGCAGATTAGCTGGGTCTTTTGTTTAGGGTTTCACAGGCTGCAATCGGTGTCAGAGCCAGGACTAGGTTCTCATCTGGAAGTTTGACTGGGGAAGCATGCACATGTCTGCTCATGTGGCTGTCACTGCATTCAGTTTCTTTCAGTTATAAGATTTGCGGCAGCTAGCTTCCTCAGGGCCAAGCAGGGGAGAGAGAACACATCTACTGGCAAGATGGAGTCTCATGTAACCTAAGGTTGTCCCCAGAGTGACATCCCATCACCTTTGTCAAAGGAGTCACAAGTTCTGCTCTATGACTAAGGGGAGAGAGGATCACACAAAGGCATGAACACCAGGGGCATCTCAGAGCGTGTCTGCCACAGCCACCTCCTGCCTCCTGTGATTCACATCCCTCCCATGTGCAGAAGACATTTGCCCCCTTTCAAGGTACCCATGATTCTTGTCTCTTTAGCATCAGTTCAAAGTTCAAAATTTCATCATCTAGATCGGGTCAAAGGTCAGAGGAGGCTGGTGGCGGTAAGCATTAAGTTCAGTTCCTGGGACATAATTCCTCTGCATCTATGGACCCGTGGATCTAAAGAGACTAGCTATCCACTCCCAACACACCCAGCATACAAAGGTGGGACGGACATAGGTACAGCTATAGACATTTCAGTTCCAAGGAGAGGAAATGGCAGGTGGAAAGGACTCTACCCCACAGCAGTTCCCAATCCAGACAGGTAAAGGTTGGGCGTTCCTTGTTTAGGTATCAAGGCCTGAGATAATTCCCATGGCTTTTGGATTCCCCCTCTGGGCTCTTGGTTCCACCCTCTGTGTCTTACTTTTTGAAAGGAAAGTTAGCACATGTTTGTCATGAAGTAGTTTTCAGCCGACTTTCTGTTGGGCGAGTTTTGGGGTCAGACAGCGTCCTTTCGTTGTCTTCTCTCTCCAATCCCTTCTGTCCAAGCTGGCAGAGTTTCTGCAGAGAGAATTTTCTCAAAAACTTTGTGTGTCTCCCATGTATTTCAATTGGATTTACTCCATGAAACAAGGCCTCACAAACAGATATTTTTAAGAAAACTTCTTCTGTACCTTTAGATCCTGCTGAGATGACTCAGAGTCCATAAGCTTCTTAGGAGCTCCCGGGTGTAATCTGAGGCATACCCTTAATCTCTTAAAAAGGACTTTTGTGGACAGAACACTCCGACCTCATGATCTTTCCAAGGCCTTGTCAAAAGGTCGTGTGCAGCCACACCCTCGGCTTCTTGTCTCATCCAGGTGTCTTAACTGCAGCATCTTTCACCATCTCGAAAGGCCAACACCTTGATTTTGGATGTCCAGACTCCAGAATCATGAGACAGTAAATCCCTATTGTTGTCAGACATCCCGTTTGTGGTCACTTGTTACAGCTGCCACCGACACAGTAAAGGACAGACATAGCTACTTCTTCCTCCAAGCTCTGTTTTTTATCAGCTCAGAGATCAGAAGCCATGTGCCGGAATCCACTTTACCTCCTCCAAAAGACCACTTCCCTTGTTTTAGAGAGGTGCTTGCTCCTGTGTCTCTGACCCTAATGGGATGAAATACTGAGAGCGTTTCTTTGGCATTTCAGAACGTGTGCTGCTTCAGAACGTGGCCTCTCTGACCAGACTGTCAGGGCTCAGCTCTCTGTGCTGCCACTTTCTAGTGGGTGTCTCGGGAGGGTACCTGACCTCTCCATGCTCATTTTTGTCATCTGTGAATAGATAATGACACTAGTGGAACCTGCCCCATAGAGCTGTAAGAACCAATTGAACTGATAGATGCGAAGTGCTTAAAACAGTGCCTGTCGACCTGAGGTGTGTATCCTCACACAAACAAGCACCACTCATGCAAAGGGCACAGACGTTGTTGAATGAGCTGCGATTTAATAATATGTCCTATACACTCAGTTAGATGTGCGTGTTTGTTTTCAAAAAGCTGTGATTGTTTGTGTGTGCATGTTTACCATAAGCCACACCAAACTTTTTCAGGCAGTAGGTATAAATTAGATAAATAGTAATTTCTAAATCCTCTTTCTACTCTAGAAATCTAAGAAGTAAAACTGCAGCAATCCAGAAGCTTAGGAGAAGAAGACAGGCTGGATAGATGTAGTTCATATCCCCTAAAATTCATGAGTTGAAAGCTCCCAATGCAACCGTGTTGAGAGGTGGGGCCAGATAGATGTTTGGGTGATGAGGCTCCACTGTCATGAATGGATTAGACAGGCTGGATAGATGTAGTTCATATCCCCTAAAATTCATGAGTTGAAAGCTCCCAATGCAACGGTGTTGAGAGGTGGGGCCAGATAGATGTTTGGGTGATGAGGCTCCACTGTCATGAATGGATTAATGTCACTATATAAAATGTGCTTGTGGGGTGAATGTTCTCTCTGGATCTCTCTCTTCTTCTCTCCTCCCTACAGAGGATGCAGCATTCAAGGTGCAATCTTAGAAGCAAAGACAACTGGCCTTACCCAGCTGGCACCTTGATCTTGGACTTCCCAGCCTCCAGAATTATGACAGCATAAATTTCTGTTCTTTATAAATTACCCAATCTTGGGTATTCTGTTATAGCAGCACAAAACAGACTCAAACACGTGGGTAACAGGACTTAAAAATAAATTTTAAAACATTATATTCATTTTTATTTGATATTTTCAAAAATGCATTCTACTTCTGTACTTCCCTGGCTTCTTGGTTTTTACTGTGTATTATTATAATCAATTTTACACAAAAAACTTGTAAGACTAACTCATTAGCTCTAAATGTCACTCTGTGGCCTCTTCTATTTCTAAAAATAATAAAAACAATTTCCATTTATTGAGCACCTACCAAGTACCAGGCAGTGTGCCGTGTTCTATTTTCATTACTTAATTCAACGATTATTTATTTAACATAGTATTAGCCAAACACTATTCTGTACTCTAGGTCGATTTAATTCAATATATACTCACAACAACCTTGCAAAGTAGATATTTAATTTTACAGGTGAGAAAACTGAGGCTTGTTAAGAAACTAGAACAATGTTTCTCTGTGATTCCAACCAGACTTGCCTTACTGTCAGCACAGATTGCGCTTTCTCTGATGATAACAATATATACCTGTACAGTTTACATAGCTGGAACTGGTGTGTACATTTTGTTTGGAATTTTGATTTTTTTAATCATATCGTGCACATATTCCATGTAATGCAGTTTTTATGTAATTATTACAGTAACATTATCACATTCTGTTATCTACCTCAATTCACCTAATTTCCACTTGGTAAGTATTTATTGTTTCTGTGCCGGGTCCTATTGAATACTAGGGATGCAAAATAATTAAAATAGGGCCCCCACCCTCACACCCTCATTGTCCAGGAGACATTACCAGACAAGATAAGGGCAATGCAGCATGACACATGCATTTGCCAATGGTTGGACATTTTGGTCATTACTAACTTGGCTGTCATCGACAGGACTGTCACAAAGTGTTCTGTATCCCCGGGTTATAATGTCAGGAGTGGCAGCGGGAGCCACAGCGTGAGGACAGCCACGAGTTCTGCCCAGGAGGACACACCCTGTCCTTTCTCTGTTGACTTGTTTCCCCCACGCCTGTGCAGGTTGGGGCTGATTACTCCTGTTTTGGCTACTCTGACAGTAATATGATAGGAACACAAGTGACTAAAATTTAAATTTGCTAGTGGAGTTTAATTTTTTTATGTATAATTCTATTATTTCTCTTCTCTCCTCCCTGGTTTCTGCCATGTGTCATCTGGAAAGAAGATAATAACCCCACAGGGTGGTTACGAAGCTTCATATCACCTGTAAACACACGTGGTTACTGTTGATGTGTAAACTGTTAATACCCTTTGGGCATTTGATAAGCAAAGTATGAATTATATATTCACTCCCATACATTAATATAACTCATATATTTGGATACAAACTTTTATCATCTTTTTACATGTACTACTTTTAGATATATTGTCTTTCTTATAAAGTTTCTTTTTATTGTATATAAAGGTTTTTATAATGCTACTTGGTTAAACCCAACTACTGTGTCTCTGATTATGTCATTTATATCTCCAATAGGCAAAAATTAATGCTTCGTCCATCACTGAGATAAAGTGCTCCATTAGAGGAAAGTGCCACCCATCTGTCTCACCTGTGGTTGGGATAGATTGTGTGGTGCATGCCAAAGAGAAGCCATTGATTCTACAGCCCTTCCTTTCTCCACTGCTATCTGTTTATTTCTAATCCAGGCTTGTCATATATTAAACCGATCACCTGTAAACACATGTGGTTACTATTGATGTGTAAACTGTTAATACCCTTTGGGCATTTGATAAGCAAAGTATGAATTATATATTCACTCCCATACATTAATATAACTCATATATTTTGGATACAAACTTTTATCATCTTTTTACATGTACTACTTTTAGATATATTGTCTTTCTTATAAAGTTTCTTTTTATTGTGTATAAAGGTTTTTATAATGTTACTTGGTTAAACCCAACTACTGTGTCTCTGATTATGTCATTTATATCTCCAATAGGCAAAAATTAACGCTTCGCCCATCACTGAGATAAAGTGCTCCATTAGAGGAAAGTGCCACCCACCTGTCTCACCTGTGGTTGGGATAGATTGTGTGGTGCACGCCAAAGAGAAGCCATTGATTCTATAGCCCTTCCTTTCTCCACTGCTATCTGTTTATTTCTAATCCAGGCTTGTCATATATTAAACCTGTATAACTTTAGATTTCCTTCCAGAGCTGATTTCTGTGCCCTGAGTTTAATGATTCCATACAGATAATTATTATTTTGTAGCACAGTCTAAACCTGTTGCCAATGGCCTCATTACCTCATTTGACAGAGAAAATGATTACGCCTCCTTCTCCAGGTGGAAGAGAGTTGAGAAAGGCCCAGAGCATGAGCTAACCAAGGGCAGAAACCAGTACACTTCACTCCTGCTGAATCCTCTGTTTTCTGCTAAGTCATGGGTGTCTTGTATTCTCTCCTTAGCCCCTGACTCCTGCCTGCCTGTCTGTGTGGCTGCTACTTCTGCCTTCCTCTGTCCAGCAGCCTGACTTCCCACAGCTGTCCAGGTCCCCCTGCTGTGGCCACTGTCCTACCTCGGTGCACAGAGGGGCTTCTCACCGTCCCCAAGCCCCTGCTGAGAGAGAGCAGGCCCCTGCCTTTTGCGTGCTGCCCAGCCACTGCCCAGCTCTGGCTCCTCCCTGAGAGGGGGATGGGGGGCCAGGGGAAGATCCCCTCTGTGCTCACAACTCTGCAGTCCCCTAGCTAAAGTGCAGCTCTTTTGGTCACTGTCCTTTTTGCAAGAATCTGTTGTAAGTTCCAAGGCGATGAGGTGGAATGGATTTTAATGACACCCAACATCAGAATTGCTCCTCCTTCTGTCAGTCAATCCTTCAAGTCCAGGGCATATCCTCAGGGTGCTCCTAGGGGGACTTATTGGCACCAGAGTCCTCCGCATGTTTTTTCTCAGGAGTCCCGGGTTTCCTCATCGTTTCAGAGACATCCAGGGGATGCCAGGGCCTGCCAGTGCCTTGCTAGATACCCAACATATCAGAACCTGTTCCTGAAGACTCAGCAGCATCTCCGCGACCACCAGTGCTCCGCTACAGCGACGGCCCAGGGCCCGCACAGCATGGCTGGCTCTCTCCTCTGCCCGCCCTTGCCCTCAGACCACCACCGCCTACTGGTTCAATGCACCCCTCCTACATTTTAATCGCTATTTCTGACTTTCTGTGTGCTCAGAAATAGATATGCATCCTTGTTAGAACTGGGCAAAAAATAAGAGGCAAAAAATAAATAAATAAGTGATAACCTATTAGTATAATGACCATAATTTATAAACAACAACAACAACAAAAAAAAAAACCCCGGATATTTGGTTCGTCAACTGTACAGATAATTTAAAATGCCACATAAAGTCCAGATGAATATTTGCCTACAAGAAAGATGAATGAGCTTATACAGATACAGTTACACAAAAGGCCATTTGAAAGATTGAAAGGTCAAATAAAATAGTGTTTAAGAGCATAAAGTCTAGAGTCATCCCGCCTGGGGTCAAACTCCAACTTTGCCTCATAAACTATGTTACTTTAATAAGTTACTTAACTTCTTTGGACCTCGATTTTCCTGATCTGTAAAATGGAGTTGATATTAATAGTGCCTAGCTATCAATATTAATATTAATAGTGTCTAGCTAGATTTTTGTGAAAACTAAGTTACTCGATACATACAAAGCATTTAGAGGCAGGCCAACCACAATAAATCAGTGCTTGCTGTTATTATAATTTTATCAATATGTCAGCAATTATGATTATTTAGTGCATGGGCTTTGTGACTTCTATTTTGATTCTTTAAGATCATTTAGTTTATTTCCTGTTACCTGTAAAGTCCTGAATAGCTGAGGGTAGTGGATGATTAACTTACATGCAGGAAAGATCATTACAAATGCTTCAGGGATGCACTACTGATGGAATAAAGAGAGTCAATCCTTTTTTTCTCTTCGGTATAACTTTAAAAGACACATACACATACACATACATGTACATGTACATACATCACATGCATTCATTTGTGCAAAATAATACATGTAGATTTAATGTCACTGTGAACAGCAAAAAGTCACTCTACTATAAGCATTGGAAATAATGGTGCTAACATATTGAGATGGATTGTCTTGATTTGATTCTGATCACTGTTTTGGGGAACAATGTAATTTTTCATAGGCCAGTCTTCTCCATTGAGTTCACGGTTTCAGGAAATTACATACTAGGTTTTCTGACACAAAGCACCATTCCAATTGTATTAGTCTATTTCTGTTGCTTATCACAAAATACCCAGAACTGGGTAATTTGTAAGAAAATGAAATTTATTGCTCACAGTTTTGGAGGCTGGGAAATCCAGAGTTCAGGGAACAAATCCGGTAAAGGCCTTGGTGGTGACAGTGGCACAGGGGTCTCACTTGGCAGATGGCAGAGCAGAGAACGAACAAACTATTCGATCCTTCTTTTAAAGCCCTCAGAACCACACCCATTACCACCACTAAACCATCAACTTACTGATTCATTTGCTAGGGCTTGGTCCTCACCATCTAATCACCTCATCCTGGCCCCATCTTTCAGTTACCATAATAGAATTTCCCACCCTCAAAAGTTACAGTGGAGATTAAGTTTCAGTGAGTTTGGGGGCACATTCAATCCACTGCATCAATCAAATAATCAGTTTGGGCTGATTGGTTGGCTCAACTGATTAGAGCAGGGTGCTGGTAACACCAAGGTCTAGGGTTTAATCCCTGTACCAGCAAGCTGCCAAAACCAAAAAAGATAAATAATCAGTTATTTTAGTGTTTTTAAGCAAAGCCTATAAAGCAGTAATTATTGTGCACCTATTGGATGCAAAATAGCAAAAGAAATAGAATTATTATTTTGAAAAACATTAAATTATTTCTGGTACCAGAAATAATTATTTAGTTATAATTATTTTTCCCATTACTGATATGTATGTAGTATATTATCTATTTGACATAAGTACCTTCAAATATAATCATTAGCAGAACAACGCCCACCTGAAATGCTGAAAATAATGAATGACGTGATCGTTTAAATTCATCAAAACCTACCAAATCCTATCACTTTACTTAAGTCTCCATTCCTACTAAATCAATGTTATATTAAAATTCTTTAAATTAACAATTTCATCTTGGTAGTTATCAACTCTGAGAGAGAAAATTTATAGAGCTCTGATTCTGCAACAAAGGCTAGTTGATAATTTCAGAAATGGGAACGATTATAATCTGTGCTCTTCAGGTTACAACAGGGGGTCCTAAACCGAGCTCGTCGTTTCTGGTGGATGAGGCTGGGAAGCGCTCTACCACACAGGCCGAGCTGGGCCGAGTCCGATACCTTCTATATGGGCTTCGAAGTATTGGCCATGCCAAGTCCTATGTGGGATGCCTGTGGGCTCTTGAAAGGAAACTTCATGCTGCAGTCCTTCATGATCAATAGCACAGCACTTCCTAAAATATCCTGCTGTGACTCATCCAGTCCTTTTGTCAATCCACAGACTTAGGAATCTTAAAGACTGATGTCATCGTCAGTGTGCCACGGATGAGAAAAATGAGTGGCACATGTGTTAATAGCTACTTGGAAAGGGAAAAATAGAGTTTTGAATTTTCCCTGCAAGACATGGGTGCCCATAAAACACGAATGTAGGCCTGCTTTTGGCACTCATGTTAACAGAGCCCACCTCGTGGGGCTCCAGGAGAACGGGAGGTTAGGTCCTGACCTAGTTCCTGCTTGCATGCGAATTCTCTGAGTTACACTTTTCTTACTCTGTTATTTCAACAGTCTGCTTGACGTTGATACATATTAATTTGGTTAAATGTGGAAGTCTAAAAGTCTAAATCCTTTACATGAAGAAAAAAATCAAAAACATGGAAAAGTAAAAGCAAATTCAAATTTAGCAATTTAAGGCACAATAAAACTTGTAATCATATCCTTAGATTTCATTACATTCTAAGTCTTTGGTTAAAAACATCCAAAATAGAAAACCTGAAAGAAAAATCAATAAAATATACTATTGGAAAAATAATTCATTTTTAAAGCTCAACTAATTCAAAACAACATACTATTAAGAGCCTAAAATATATTTATGTCATAAGTATAGTTAAGTAACTAATGAAACAAACACAAACTTGTTATTCTGGTTCATTTACCTTAGTAATAACTCCCAACTACCTCTGTGAGTCCCTGGGGGCAGAGACTTTCTGGGTGTCGGTTCTTCCAACTGTATCATAAAAGCTTTTCCTGAACTGATTGAAAAAGTCCTACTTTTTCCTTCTAGAGCCCATTGCCTTTGCTTTCTCCAGCATTAAATGAAGGGTTCAAACATGGTGAGTCATTTCCTAAGTTGAAGATTCATTCTAATTCTGTTTCTTGTAAACATAACTATAAAATCTGTCCAATTTCTCAAAAGTCAATTTGTAAAATGTGTCGGAAAGCAGAGCCTGTCTTTGCCCACCACGACTAAAGTCCCTAACATTCATGCCTGGGGAAATGACCAGGGGGAATCTGGCCATTCCCCCAGGAGGTTAATGTAAAGAGAATCTGCCTAAGACCAGCTACTCCAACCCTCCAGCCCTCTGCCCCAGCAAGCCCCCAGCTACCCACTGCCCTTCTCACCCAAGTGCATCTTCTGAAATGAGGAAACTGAGATTGAAATGGGTGAAAGGCCAAGGAATCCTAAAATTAATGTTTTTTCTGTTTTTTTAAAGGAACTTAGTTTTTAATTGGCACATACTGACTACATATTTATAGGGTACAGAATTATATTTCACTACATGTATATGAAGTATGACCAAATCAGGGTAGTTAGCATAGTCATCATCACAAAAATTTATCATTTCTCTGTGATGAGAACATTTGAGCTCCTCTCTTCCTGGCATGTGGGAACATAGAATAAGTTACTGTTAATTACAGATGCCTAGCACTGCTACACCACTAGAAGTTATTTTTCCTATGTACTGTAATTTTGTGTCCATTAACCAATTTCTCCCCATCCCCCCTCCCTCCTGCCCTTTCCAGCCTATAGTAACCACAATTCTACTCTCTACTTCTAATAGTTCAACTTTTTTTTAAGCTCCTATGCATGAGTAAGACCATTTGGCATTTATCTTTCTATGCATGACTTATTTCACTTAACATGTCTCCCAGGCTCATCCATGTTGCCACACATAACAGGATTTCATTCTTTTTCATGACGTAGTAGTATTCCATTGTGTATATACACCACATTTTCTTTATCCAGTCATCCATCAATGGACAACTAGGTTGCATCCATTTTTTGGCTACTGTGAACAGTGCTGCAATAAACATGGGGGTGCAGATATCTCTTTGGTATACTATTTTCCTTTCCTTTGGATAAATAGTCAGCAGTAGGATTGCTCAGTAACATGATATTTCTATTTTTAGTTTTCTGAAGAACCTCCATACTGTTTTCTATAATGGCTATATTGATTTACATTCCCACCAACAGTGTGTAGGAGTTGCCTTTTCTCTGTAACCTTCCTGGAATTTGTTATTTTTGATAATCTGTCTTTTTGATAATATCCACTCTAACTGGGGTGAGATGATATCTCATTGTGGTTTTGATTTGCATTTCCCTGATGATTAGTGATGTTGAGCATTCTTTCACATACCTCTTGGCCATTTGTATGTCTTCTGTTGACATATGTCTATTCAGGTCCTTTGTCCATTTTTCAGTTAGATTATCTGGTTTTTTGATGTTGACAAATTCTTTTTATACTCTGGATATTAATCCCTTGTCAAATGACTAGTTGCAAATATTTTCTCCCATTCTGTAGGTTATCTTTCCACTCTGTCAATTGTTTTCTTTGTGTTGCAGAAGTTTTTTAGTTTTATAAATCCTATATGTCTATTTTTGTTGTTTTGTTGCTTGTGCTTTAGAAGTCTTATCCATAAAATTTCTGCCCAGGCCAATGTCTTGGAATGTTTCCCCTATGTTTTCTTCTAGTAGTCTTATAGTTTCAGGTCTTACATTTAAGTCTTTAATCCATTTTGAATTGATTTGGGTATGTGGTAAGAGATAAGGGTCTATTTCTTTCTTCTTCATACGAATATCCAGTTTTCTCAGCACCATTTATTGAAGAGGCTGTTCTTTCCCCAATGTGTGTTCTTGGCACCTCTGTTAAAGACCAATTGGCTGTAAATACATGAATTTTATTTCCAGGTTCTCTATTCTGCTCCACTGGTCTATGTGTCTGTTTTTATGCCAGTACCATCCTGTTTTGATTACCATAGCTTTGTACTATGTTTGAAGTCAGGTAGTGTAATGCCTCTAGCTTTGTACTTTTTGCTCAGGATTGTGTTAGCTATTCAGGGTCTTATGTGGTTTCATATGAATTCTAGGTTTGTTTTTTCTATTTCTGTGAAGAATGTCATTTGATAGGGATTGCACTGAATCCGTAGATCACTTTGGGTAGTAGGAAGCCTAAAATTTAGAATGCTAAAATTCAGGCCTCCCCTCCATAGTCCAATTAACATAGACTTTAAAGTCTGCATGTTGGTTTTACAGATAAACATAGATTGAGCCTTCATTAGACTAGTGTAAACTGGAGAGCAATGCCCTCCCCAAATTGTGGTAAACATTGCAAACAGGAGGGTACTTCAAAAGTCAATTTTTCCAGGAACTTTTTGAAGTACACTTGTACAACAAATGTGCCTTGGTCTTTGATTCTATTCACTTCTAAATAGCAAGAAAACAGTTTCTTATAATGAGTAAAAATTAATACAAAAATAATCATTGCTGAATCATCTTGTTTCAGACAAACAGCAAAAGTGGAAAGTGAATTTGGAGTTGGAGCTGTGCCAACACATCTCAGCTGCCAGACATTGAGCACATTCCCCAAAACACCTCTCCTTCCCTTGTTGGGAAAATAGAGAATTGGATGAAGTAATTCTTAAAGTCTGTTTGATTTTAATATTGTACAAATTTTACAATTTTCACATCTTTGGCCATTAGAAAAATGAAGTCACTAAATAAATAAATTATAACCTTTAAGACCTTCAATAAATCAGCCCCAGAGACAAATTTTTTGATTAAAAAAAAAAAAAACTAAACTAAAAACCGTTTTGACTTTTTGGAAGCATCAAAAATTTATGTAACAACAATATTTGTTGAACATTATTAAATACTTTAAACCATTGCAATAGAAATTGATATTTTTTCTATTTTTACTCTTGTGGGTAGCATTTTTAAAATTTCCTTTAATGATGGATTGCTATTTTGAGTAGGAAGTCCATTCTTTAATGTCCATAATTATTTTGTTAGAGATTTTTTTTTAATTTCCTCATAGAAACGTGGTTTCAAGTCCACTGCATTTCAGTAATTATGTGTCCTACACAAAAACATAGCATTTGTTAGGAATTAGTATAAATTCCATACAAAACGCAAATCCTTTGTAGCCATCTGAAGTTCCTGAGAACCAATTTTCTAAAGAGCCTCACCTACAACTTTAAAAAAGAGGACAGGAAAAAAGATCAGTTGCTTCCCCCGTCTCTCTCATTAAGGGGTCACTGTCAGAAACTGGTTGGGGAAAGGGGCAGAACGGGTAATCTTCCTTTAAAATGGAGAGGAGTTTTTTTTAGAAAGGAAATTCCCTGAGGAAGTTGTTTTAAAACAAATAAATGTTCAGGATGAAGCTGGCAAAAGGTGTGGAGGGCTCGTCTTTGAATTTCCCACTTGTGTATTTGGGCTCAGACTCGGACCACATTTTATGCACATATTAATCGAATGCTAATAAGCCTCCTGCGAGGACAGTGGTATTTGACACTACGTATTGTCAACAGAAAGGTTTGGGGTGTATTTTTTAATCCCATCAAGGTGCCTATGGGGGTGGTGGGGGCAGGGTTGGGGTGGGAGGTCTCCTGGTTTGGCTTCCAGGTGGGTCCAGAGCAGAGTGATTTGCAGAATCATCTCCACATCAATGAGTTTTCTGGAAGGTGTGAATGTCTCCTTCAAAGTCTCCGGCGACTCTATTTATCTAACCCCTCCCGCTCCCTAGGGGAGAAGTCCTCAAACGCGAGTGGGCATCGGAGTCCCCTGGGGCTTGTGCCTCTGACGCGGCAGATGCGGGCAGCCCGAGAACCTGCATTTGTGGAGGTCCCCGGGCAGCGCGCGACTGCGGCCCGCGGACCGCACCTTGGGACTCGGTGCTGCCGAGCATGGGGTTTGCTTCTGAGATGCGCCGCGGCTCCGCTGTGCAGGAAGGGGCGGGACACTGAAGGGTGACTGCATGTCGCATGAGGCGATCGCGCTCGGTCGGCGCCCACGTGTGGGCGCAGGGTGACATTCGGAGGTGAAGGACACCTGTCCTTCCGAGCCCGAGTGCTGGCCGGGGTGTCTTCTTCATGCAGAAGTGCTCCCCGGCAGGGATGGAAAAGCCATCTGCACAAAGGGCGTGCGGTGCGGGAAGCTGTGGACGCACTTGGAGAAGCTCGGGGTGCTTTTGTTCATTCATTCGTTCATTCGCTGGAAAAACCCGCAGTAGGCGCCTCGGGGGTGGCGGGCGCCGTGCTGGGCTTTTAGGAGCCACTGGCGAGCGAAACAGACAAAGCAGACACGCTCCTCGCCCCTGGAGCTCAGCGTGGAGAAAGGACAGAAACACAGTGATCCACGTGGTCTGTTAGAAGGTGACCGGTAACCGGTGCTGGGGGACGTGGGGGGGTGCAGCTGAGAAGACGGGGGGCGTGCGAGGTGCATGGCAGGCGGCAGGGGAGCGGGGACGCGAGCAGGGAGGGAGGCGAGGGGACAGCGGCCCCTGCAGAAGAATGGACCCAGGTTCTCCGGTAGCAGCGAGAAGGCCAGAGAGCGAGCAAGCGGGACAGAAGGACAGCGGCGTGACCCGCCAGACTGAGCTGAGGCTGAGGAAGCGCAGGGGAGCAGGGCGGCGGCAGAAGGTGACAAGCAGCGGGATCCAGGCGCGGTTCCAGTGCAGAGCCTGGGCTCTCCTGATGGAGCGAGCAGGCAAGTGTGGTCCCCTCTGCCCGGTTTCCTTGGTAGCGACACACACAAACAGACCCCAAGTCAGCTTATGGGCCACTGGAGGGCGACTTCGTTTCTTAGGCTACCGTGACAAAGTAACACACAACAGAAATGTGTTGTCCCACGTCCTGGAAGCTGAAGTTGGAAATGGAGGGTTGGCCGGGCCGTGCCCCTTCTGAAGGCTCCAGGGGAGGATGATTTCTGCCTCCTCTTGCTTCTCTGGAGATCCCGGGCTTGCAGCTCTCCGCCCAATCTCTGTCCTGTCCTCACATGGCCACCTCGTCTGTGTGTGTGCCCAAATTTCTTTGCTCACGTGAGGACACCAGTCACATTGAATTAGGGCACACCCTACTCCAGTGTGATCTCATCTTACTTAATTAAATACATCTGCAGTGACCCTCTTTCCAACAAAAGCCACATTCTAAGGTCTGGGGGTTAGGACTTCAACACATCGGTTTTGAGGGGACACAATTCACCCCATGTCAAAGAGTTTATTTGCAATACCCCAATGGAAGGATCCTCAGTCCCTGCCCCTATCTGCTCTCTCCCCAAGCCTTCGTCACTGTTGAGGGCGGGCCCATCAGTGCCAGAGCTCTGGCTCCCAGCAGCCACCTGCTGGGCAGTTCATCAGTGTGCATGGTGGCCTGTGACACTTACCGGGATTCTCTTCAAACATGATGTTGTTCCAAAACTTCACAAAGGAGCGCTGCCCTATGACTGGGAGATAGCAGTGTTTCAGACACATTCCAGCAGCTGAATATGCTCTGCTGAAAGGAACACGAAATAAATATATCTGAGGACACACTGACAGCATTAGGCAAAAACACACCAAAGCAGCCGACTGGATTTTGAAGTTTGCGGATCATTAACAGAGAACTTGTTAAAAGGTTATGCCAGTCCACTGCTTAAAACCCTGCGATGGCTCCTCTTCTGACCAGAGCAAAGGCCAGCGTTCTTCCTAGGACCCACAGGCACGTGGTCCCAACTTGGCCCCTGACCACCATGTTTCTGCCACTCTGCTGCTGTCTACGCTCCAAACACACACCACGCACACCCCAGGGCCTCGGCACCTGCGACTCCTTCCTGGTGTGGTCAGACCCAGATGCCCCGGGGCCATGCCCCCCCCAGCCCCTGCTCAGAGCGGCCCCTCAGTGCGGCCAACCCTGCCCTTCCCATTTACATGCCTGACCCCCCTTACCCTGCCCTATGTCTTCACAGCATGTATCCCCTCCCAACACACCACCTACTTTCCTGATTTATAGTTGCTTTTTCGGTTTTTTATTATCTGTCTCTTGTGAGTACAAAGCAAACTGCAGGAAGGCAGGGATCTTTCTCTGTCCCTGGCTAGAAAGTGGCAGGCTAGGAGTTCCTCAACAGACATTGCCAAATGGATGAAATGAACACACCTGCAGGGTGAAGATGTGAAGTCACCTAAGAGCAACCTTTTCCCCCGAAGGTGTCAGTGAATTGTCCATAAGTGTTTATTTTTATTTTCCATGGCAGCTTCCTTTCAAAGAGTACTTTATTTTAGCCAGGGTGCACTAAAGCTCAATAAAGCACAACCACAAATACGCAGCTACTCCAGCTCCGAGATAGCAAGGATGGGAAAGAACTCACGGGGCCCAGGAACTCACGGGGCCCTGGTGGCGCAGCAGAGGTGCACCTGGCAAAGCCCAGGCTGGAGGCCAGAGTCTGGGGGTGTCCTGGCTCCCCATCCTCTGACACCTTAAGCAAGATGCGCCCCTCAAAGGAATCACCCCCACCTGTAAAGTGCATGGAGTAAGATAAACAGTCCTCATTATTCGCAGATTTTGTGTTTGTGAATTTGCCATCTTGCTAAAATGTATTTGCAACCCCGAAATCAATACTCAAGGCTCTTCTGCTCAGTTGTGGACGTGCACAGAGCAGTGAAAAAAGGGGCTGCCAAACGTGCAACCCCGCTGAGGTTTCGGCTCTGGCGCTAGCGTCCTTTTCGTGGCTTAGTGCCACGTTTTTCACATATTTCTGCTTATTGTTGATGATTTCACTGTTTTAAATGGCCCCAAATGTCTAGTGTTCCTAAGCACAAGAAGGCTGTGCTGTGTCTGATGGAGAGAATGCGTGTGTTAGAGAAGCTGTATTCGGGCATGAAATCCAGAGCTGATGGCCGTGCTGAGTTAGATGTTAATGCATCAACCATATATGTTAGATACGATGTCTTTAAACACAAACGCACGTAAAATGAGACTATGCATCAATCAGTGGACCAAATGTTGGGACCAGAGGCCTGCAGGACCCTAACCCTGAATTTCCCCCTAGGAGCAAAGGTTCAGTTGTAGAACATAACCACCATGGATAAGGAGAGCTGACGGCATCTTCTTCCAATGTGCCCAGACAGGGCCAGATGGATCCTTCTCACCATCCCCTGAGGCTAGTCAGCCTGTCACCAGGACTGGCATGCAGCAGGTCTCAATACGTGCTGTGATGGGATAAATCAATGAACACATGCCTTCTGTGAACCTCAAGTTGCTCTGCAAAGTTTAGGAAGTCTCGGTAAAAATCAATGAGCATTTCCCCTTCTTTCTTTCTTAACATCATTTGCTTCTACAATCTGATTCTAGCAAGAGCCTGCTATGGTCTGACTGTGTCCCCCCAAAATTCTGTGTTGAAAACTTAATCCCAATGCAACAGTGTTGGGAAGTGGAGCATTTGGGAGGTGTTTGGGTGAACTGACTAATACTGTTATAAAAACGGCCTGAAGGGGTGAGTTTGTTCTCTTCAGCTCCTCTGCCCCGTGAGAACACAGCATTCCTCCCCTCCAGCGCACGCAGCATCAAGGCGCCATATCGGAACAGAGTGCGGCCCTCACCAGCCATCAAGCCTGCCAGCACCTTGACCTTGGACTTCCCAGCCTCCAGAACTGTGAGAAATAAATTTCAGTTCTTTACAAATTACCCGGTCTCAGGTATTCTGTTACAGCAGCACAGGCAGAGATAGCCCAGTATGGCTCTCCAAACTGTCTATCACTGATTGGGAAAGCCACAGATTTTTTATTTAATTTACAATCATTTGGAACCTTTATTATTTTGCAACCTTTTTCAGCAATTGGCTGCTTCAAAAACAACACTCATATATTTGTACACCCATTTTCATAGCAGCATTATTCACAACAGCTAAAGCACAGAAGCAACGCAAATGTTGTGGTATGTAAACAAAGATAAAGATAGATTTATACACACACACATATACACAACCAGGGAGAAAGAGAAATACACAGACAATGAAATATTATTCAGCCTTAAAAAGGAAGACAATTCTGACACATGCTACAACATGCATGATCTTTGAGACATTGTGCTAAATGAAATAAGCCAGTCATAAAAAGGCAAATGATTCCACGTATCTGAGCTGCCTAGAGTAGTCAAATTCATGGAGACAGAGCGTAGAACGGTGGTTGTCAGGGGCTGAAGGGGACGGGAATGGGGAGTTATTGTTTAATGGGTGCAGAGTTTCAGTCTGGGAAGATGAAAAAGTTCTGTGGATGGACAGTGGTGATGGCCGCACAGTGCTGGGAACGTGCTTAATGGCACAGAACCGCTCACGTACAAATGGTTACAGTGGTCAATTATATGCTAGGTGGACTTCAACACAATGCAAAAAAAAAAAAAAATGTAAAGGAAAAAACAACACTCATGCAAATAAAATATACAATGAAAATGGACAGTATGGTAAAAAGAGAAAATTCTAGAAGTGATGCTGGCTAGGCAAGGGGGCGGGAGGGAGGAGGCAGAATTTTCTACAAGTGTGTGGTCTCTCCGCTCCCTTAAGCTGGAAGCCTCACACAGTGGGACCTGGCTCTGGTCGTCCGCAGTCGCGGCAGGCGGGCTTGCTTCCACGCGGGCCACACAGCCTGTCTCTGTCTGTCGGAGCTGGTCCCATCACCCACTCTCATCAGAGAGACCAACGAGCTCCGTTTGGTGCTGTGAGCACAGTACAAAGTTCAGCTGCTCGTGCAAGATGCTTCAGCGTAGTTTAATTTCATGCACTCAGACCTGGGTCTTGTGCAAAATCCTTCAGAGACACCTCTCACCTGGATGGTAGACTCCAACTGCATTTGTCCTGCACCCTAGCAAACTCCCCAAAATTCATGGGACACACTCCCCAAATACAGCACCTCGGCATTTGAGAAGACAGCAGAAGCCGAGAAGTCTCTCTGGCCTGCTCCCCCTCTCCCTGAAGCAGGCCACGAAAGAATTGTCTGACCTTTCCCTGAAGCGGGTCATAAGACCCTCCTTCCAGAGGTGCCCACCTTGCACCCAGCGGAAAGGAACATCCTTGTCTCTGAAGCTGAAGCGTCGCAGAGAAGAACCTGAATGCACAGGCCGTGCTCTGTACCCCCAGCCTGGTGCCACCGATCGGTCCCCTCTGTCCAATCATACCTGCACACGACTGTCTGTTCTGCATCAAACCGAGTGTAAAAATGACACAGCTTTCGCTGTTTCTTCCAGTCTCCATTTCCTGACGAAGGCTCTCGGTCACATACAACTTATGTTCGATACCTCTGTATACTTTCTCTCTATTCTGTCTTTTGTTATAGAACTTCTGCCGCGAACCTAGTGCGTGAGGAAATGAAATCTTCCCTCCCCTGCAGCAACTAGTTAACAGCGACAAGCATCAGCCACAAAGCCAGCAACCTTCAGAAGGTGGCACACAAAGCCAGCAAACTTCAGAAGGTGGCACTGTGTGTGTGGGGGGGGGGGGGGGGGGGGGG
>NW_007732165.1:30309-36419 GCF_000696425.1 Galeopterus variegatus
ACTTCAGAAGGTGGCACACAAAGCCAGCAAACTTCAGAAGGTGGCACTGTGTGTGTGGGGGGGGGGGGGGGGCGGGTAGTGCAGGGAGGAGCTGGAAAGTTTTCTGAATGGGGTTGGGTGGGGGACAGGCCCGGCCCGGCCCCACCTGTGGTCTAGTGGGCAGTATTTACCATGCTGTGTTTTGAAGAAGAAAAAACTAGAGAAAAAACTCCTTTGCTCTAAATGTCTTCAGCATAGTTTTAGAAACACCACTAATTTGGGATTTATTTGGGCTAAAAGCAGCTTTAAACACGCACATATCCATGCACAGAAGTTAGTGGGAATATCTTTAATCAAATTTTTCCCTCCTAATACCTAGCTGAATTTAATCAACTAAGAAGGAATCTTAGTTATCAAGGAGGTGAATATTGGAGCTTGAATATGTTTAAAATATTCAGGCAGCCTCTCTGTGCAGCACTGAGAAGGAAATTCATACACAGGAAGGGGATTCTGAAGGGGAGCCAGGAAGAACCGGATCACGGCCAGCTGTCCGCGGGGAGCTGGACGCCCGGCCTGGGATCAGGGGCAGTGGGCAGTGGGAGTCGAGCAGGACCTTTTTTGCCAAAGGCAGTGGTGAATCATAACAGGCCCAGGACAACACCCAGGCTCCGTCACTACCCTACTGTGTCCTTAATCTGTCCTCTACCCTCTCTGAGCGTCCATGTCCTCATCCGTGAAACAGGTCTAAATAAAAGCTGCCTGGCAGGGCTTTCATGACCATGAAATGGGATGAAGGGTGACCGGTCTCTGTCCTGAGAACTAGAAGCTACTTCCTACAGCACATTAAAGGCAGCAGCAAAAGCCTATCCCATGAAAGCACAGCAAATGAAGAATACCTTTCTCTTCTCTTGAATTTCCAGGTACTGTTGAGAGTCGAAGTCACACATTTTAATCTGCATCTGTGGCTGCTTGATTTTCTCGTGGAACAGATTCATGTACTTCACATACAAAGCATGTCTTAGTCTGCACATGTCCTTGTAGAACTCAAGGTGCTGCTGAAATGAACATCCCATGACAGAATTAGGAATTAATAATTAAAGCAATGCTCATAGCACAATGTGACTCACTGGGGAGACAGAATATTCTATATCTTGAATAAAGGTTCATAAGTGTGAGTACATTTATCAAGTCATCCACCAGTATATTGAAAATGTCTGAATTTTATTGTGTGTAAGTTATATTATTAAATGTATTATTAATATGTTTGTATTTATTATATTATATATAATATATTATAATAAACAAAAATATATTATTAAATATATTTATATGCTTAAAAATAATAAAGAAAATATGCCTCTACCCTATTATACATCATCGATAATTCCTCAGTTAAGAAAATTTGGAGTTCTACGAGTATACAGACAAGCTCTAACTATAAAGAAATAAGACTAACATCCATAAGCAGGCTCCTGTTAGTGAGAATAACATTTAGTGATCAAATCTGGGTGTTAGGTTGGATGCTCATTGCTACTGGGTGTCACTGCTTCTTGGCCCTTTGGGCAGACTAAGTTAGAAAATGTATCTTAAAAATAAAGCATGCATTATATTAATATTTTCAGTGCAAACATAACATTATAAGGTTTTGCACACACTTTTATTTTGTACTTATATTATTTCTCTCACACTAAAAACATTGACTTATAAGAGCATTAAAAATTACTTCTTTTTATCTTATACATAAGATAATTTCAAAATAATAATTCTAGCATCATTACTGACAACAAGATTACTACATTAAGTTTAAGATCCTTGTAATTCCTTCCGTACTTAGATTATATTCCACTAGCATGTACAATAAAGCACATAAAAATGCCTTGCTTTAAAGACCCATGAAATGATCATTTTCTCTCTGTGGTAATATTCCCACATTCTTATTTCTGCACATGTACCACCCCAGACGCAGCATTCTATTCATTCTGCTGTGCTCCTTCCTTTTCCCCCTGACATGATATCCTGGAGATTTTCACACCTCCGTACACAGGGATCTTCCTCTTTCTTCTCGTACCTTCGTAGTGCAGACCACTACTCATGGATGTTTGGGTGGTTTCCAGTCTTGTGCTACCACAAACAATGCAATTAACAACACTGTGCACAGGTCATTTTGTCCTTGTGCAGATACATCTTTCAGATAGATTTCTAGAAGAGTGGGGTTGCTAGGTTGACACACAAATACAGCTGTAATTTTGTATCTATTGGTTTTTTAAATTAAATAGTGTTTAAATAAGAAAGCAATTGTTGATGATCTCAGAGTGCTCTCCTGTGATAGACGAAATAATCTCTCTACTTGTTTGAGACTACGGACTAGGCCTTTAGTTTTCCCCCATATTAAAAAGCAATTTTTGGGGGGCCAGCCCCGTGGCGCGCTCAAGAGGGTGCGGTGCTGGGAGCGCAGTGACGCTCCCGCCGCGGTTCGGATCCTATGTAGGAATGGCTGGTGCACTCACTGGCTGAGCGCGGTGTGGGCGACGCCACCCCAAGGGTTGCGATCCCCTTACTGGTCACAAAAAAAGACAAAAAAAAAAAAAAAAGCAATTTTTAAAATATGGTTCTATTTATTCTGATGCCTAAGATGGATTCCCCTACTCTGTACTACCGACTCTTTTCTCACGTCTGGTTCTGTTTTTGCTCTCTTCTTATTCATAGTGTGTGTGCGTCTCTGTATGTCTTATGTGCGCATTTGTCGGTGTGCATGCTCATGTGTGTCTGTGTTTGTTGTGTGTGCCCTCGTGTGTGTGAGTGTGCGAGTGTTTGTGTGTGTCTGTGTGTGCTTGCATGCATGTCTGTGTGTGCACTCACGTGTCTCTGTGTGTGCACTCCCATGTCTGTGTGTGCACTCATATGTGTGTTCGTGTGCACTCAAGTGTGTCTCTGTGTGTGTGCTTATGCGTGGACTTGCACGTGTCTGTGTGCACCCGAGAGTGTCTTTGTGTGTATGCTCGTATGACATTTGAGGTTTTTATCTTTTTGTAGAAATTGGTGGACCTCTCAGTATCTTTTAATCCATGAACAAAAATAAGGGGAAAAAATTTATTTATTTGTTTATCGGGGTATCCAGTTGGCCGTGAGATGCAGGAATGACAGAGACTGGGCAGCTGTGCCCGGGGTTCCACACGTTTCAGCCACATCAGGTGAGGGCAGAGGAGGTGTCGTCGAGATTCCAGTGCACACGCCAGGGCACCTGTACACTTCGCTAGCTGGCTCCGAGGTCCTAGTGGTGCTGGAATGTGGAGTCAGGCGCAGCCCTGAGGGTCTCACACAAATGGACCCACTGGACCCCCACGGCAATCCCAGGACGCAGGTGCAAGTAAGTGTTCACCCGGTTCACAGACGCCGGGACCCCAGCACAGAGGAGTGGAGCGTCTGCCCAGGCCCACGGGGTAGGGAGTCGGGTCCAGGATTCAGCCCTGCGTCCGGTCATGGTCCCCAGCCCCACAAGGTCCCCCGGCCAGGCCGCCCGCCTGCCCACCCTCTGCAGCAGATGCTTCTGACGTCCTCCAAGGTTCTAGCCCCACCTGCAACAGCTGGGGCTGCCGGCCTGGCCCCTCCTTCATAAGAACGCAGAAAGCTTCGGGTGACCTCCAGCTCCCTCCCCCAAATCCTCCAGCCTGGTTGCCGCGTCCTCGCCTGTCCTGTTAGCTCGAGGGGGACGGGGGACGCTCCCATGGGGTCGTGGCCTCCAAAGGCCCGTTGGGTAGGACACAACCTCTGTTCTGTGGATCTCAAGGTGTTTGGTTCTAAAACTCAAGCGGTGGATTTAGAGGATGCGTAAGGGTTCGCACGGCCTGAGAGGTCTCTGGTCATTGCGCTGAGGCCGCGCGGGAGCCTTCGGGTCACAGCGTCTGGTCTCCAGGCGTCTGTCGCTTCACCTGCGCCTTCCTCTGTCCTGCTCTAGAGGGCGCCGTAGAGCCCGCGCGTCGTCTGCGGATTTTCCGGATTTCTGGGTGATTTCAACCCATCGTGCTCACTTTTGCGACCTCGGATGACCAAAAGCTGCGTGGATTTTTCACATGCATTTGTGTAAAAGAAAACCGGCTCCCCGGTCCCCAAAGCTGTGTTATAATTTGCAGCTTTATGCTCTCAAAGACAGCTTTAGTTTTGCCAGAACTGTAGACTCTAAGTATAAATGTACAGGGATATTTCCTGCCACTAACAATGGCCACGTTGTCAGAATATGAACTGAGGACATCACATAGAGAAATCCTAAAGACACCGTAAATTCGATTTGTTAGCAACAACGGTTAGTACCTGTTCCGACAGGATCTGCTGGGCTGCCGTTTCTCTGTGGTCATCAGTAGGAAAACGTTTATCACTGAGCTGCTTTCCGTCAACCTTTTTGGATGATTTTTCACGATTCATGACACCCTAGGTCAGGTGCACATGCAAAAATACATGTGTACCAAATTTGGGATCAGGACCATTTTCACAGAGTAAGACACTTTTTAACTGTGTTTTTCTACATATGTAACCACGTGGTTGCCCACGCTGTGGCCGGGGTGGCGTCGGGGCGTTCGGTCCGCCTGTGCGCACGTTCACGCTCCCAAACAAAAGCACCAGCGAGCCGACTGCAGAGGCGCCCTTCCCCAAGCACTGGCCGTGGAACCCCAGGACCTTGGCGCTGTGTCACGGCTTCAGGGTTCCACACAGGGGCCTGTCCCTCCCATGCTCACTTAGGCACAGAAAAGGCACAGAACAGAATAATTACTTTTACAGGGGGAAAAAAAAAAGGCTTTCGTGAGAAAGACAGAAATGAAGAGCCAACCAAGATAACCGCACACCTGTCCCAACGCTGCTGAAGAGGAGACCGTCCTTCCAGGCCCTGCACACGCCCCGTGCCGGGGCTGCTGCCCGCCGCTGCTCCCCACCACGCTGTGACTGTCCTTGCCCGAGGCAGCGCCGCGACTCGAGGTCGCCTGGCAACGGGACTGAGCGGCGCCGCGTGGGGGGAGGGAGTCCTGAGCAGGTGCTTTGTTAGAGGCACTTGGGACACCGGCCCAAGGGGTCCTGGGCTGGCAGTCGTGGAAAGGAGATCCAAACATAACAGAGTCACAGAAAAACATTCTGCTTCATGATTTGGTTTTTATTTCTCTTTGCCTTTCTCCCACCAGCACCTATATTCACTCTGACATGAACAAAATACTCTTTTTTTAAAATTGACACACATAACTCACATACTATAAAAACCTTTCAAAGCATGCAATTCAGTGGTTTTAGTATTTTTGCAAGGTTGTGTAACCGTCACCACAATCAAGTTTAGAACATTTTCACGGTCCCAAAAGAAAAACCCAGTACCCATTAGCAGTTACTCCACATTTCCCTTCCCCTGGTGCCTGGAAACCACGAATCTACTTTGTGTCTCTGTGGATGTTATGTGCTGAATTGCGTCCCCCAAGTTCATATGTTGAAACCCTCAGGTGTGCACAATCTGTTGTATGCCAATGGCACCTCAAAAAAGCTATAAAAACAAACAGCCTCCTTTGCCTGTACAAATTCCTCTGTCTGCCACCAACCATCTCATTCTCTCTATCGATGACACTTGACTTCCGCGTCTCCTCACTTCTCATGACCTGATGTCCATCCTCAGAAAATGCACTGACCCTTCTCCTCCTGGAGCTCGGCGTGGTGTCCGGCCCCACCCGTCCCTCGCCCTCGACTTTGACTTCTGGGATCTCAGTCTATCTCAACGCTCACTCCTCCTGTTGGAGCGAGCAGGACTGAAGCCATCTTAGGACCTAAAGCCACATGGGCTCTAAAAGATACTAAGAGAACAGTTTTTTCTTGGCCTGCGTGTCTCTGAGTTCCCTCTTTTCCCGTACTTATTTGCTATTCTGTACCTTGGTAATGGGGCAAGGTGACATTATTGACATGAATGTCAAGTTGTTTTCCAGCCAGCCTGAAGCTGCAGACTTGCACATATACACAGACCCTGAGATAACAGCGAAGACGAGAACGGAAACCAGACAAGGCCTTGGCGAGACCTTGTACCCGACTCACAGACACGGACCCCTCGTGGCTCACATCTCATCCCTCCTGCCTTTCATTTCCCACATTCCAATCCCTCGACCCCTCTT
>NW_007732165.1:36644-56848 GCF_000696425.1 Galeopterus variegatus
CATTATTGACATGAATGTCAAGTTGTTTTCCAGCCAGCCTGAAGCTGCAGACTTGCACATACACACAGACCCTGAGATAACAGCGAAGACGAGAACGGAAACCAGACGAGGCCTTGGCGAGACCTTGTACCCGACTCACAGACACGGACCCCTCGTGGCTCACATCTCATCCCTCCTGCCTTTCATTTCCCACATTCCATTCCCTCGGCCCCTCTTTAAAACCCCTCAGTAAACCTGAGTCTTTGAGGTGGCTTCAGTGTGGACATTCTCCTTTGGGTTTACTGGGGACATGGGTTAGCCCCACAACTTTCTGCAGGTCACTGGTGTTCCTGAATAAGAGCTGACTTCCATTTTCAGCAACATTTGACTTTTGAGTGGCTTGTTTTGTCTGGGGGCAGCAGCCAGCGTGGGAGTTTGGATCAGTGTTGGGGAGCCTCGCTGGAGCCGAGTGTGCCAGGCACGCTTCTACACCTCGGTCCTCGGTCCCTCTGCTCGCCCGCCTCCTACACGCTGGCTTTGCAGGGCTGCCTTCTGCCCTCTCTGGTTCTCACACTGCACTCCTCCTGGGGGGTCTCAGCCACTCCAACTTAGCTACCACTAGGACGCCAATGGCCCCCACGCCCCTATCTCCGACTCTGACTTCTCCCCTACTCCGAGCTCACATCCATCTGGCAGCTCCATCAGCACCTGAAATCCAATATTTCCAAATCTGAGCTCACGGTCTTCCCTCAAGGCTCCTGCCCCTCCTGTACTCCCTACCGACCCAACTCAGAAAACTGGGAGCCATCCGACCTGCCTCCCTCGCTCACCTCCACCGTCAGCGTTAAGTCTTGTGAAGTCCCCTGCAAATAGTTTCCAAAGTCAAGCCTCCTCTTCAGCTCCACCACCATCCTCTATTTCAGCCTCATCATCCCTAACCCAGCCTTATCTGAACTCCTCCTGTTCTCTTCCTCACCAGCCAGAGGGGTCTTTCTAAAAACCTGATCATCCACCCCTCCCCCACACCAAAATCTTTCAATGTCTTCCCATTTCCATAGCAGTCAAGCTCTAACATACATAAGAATCATCTGGAAGGCTTGTTTAAAAGTCAGAGCCAACCTCACACCCCAGAATCTCTGCTTTAGTAGTGCTGAGGTGGGCTCAGGCATCTACACTTTTCCAGAACTCCAGGTGCTTCTGATGCACAGGTGGGGGTGGGAAGGGAAGGGGTGAGGAGGCTCTCTGAGAACCTGGAGACAGTTTTGACTTTTGGTTTTCATAACCAGGGGTGGGCAGGGGATTGCTACTGGCATCAGTGGGCAGAGGTCAGGGATGCTGCTAAATGTCCCACAACACACGGAACAGCTCTCTTACCCCACCCCACCAAGGAGCTATCCAGTCTAAAATGTCAGGGATGTGGAAGCTGAGATGCCTCGCCTGGAGGGTGAGGCTGCATCTCCTCAGCCTGGCATGCAAAGCCCTGCCTGACCCAGCCCTTCCTGACTTCCAGACTTGATGTCCTAAAGAGAAGACATTCAACAGAGCCAGTGCTATGGTTTGAGTGTGTCCCCCAAAGTTCATGTGTTGGAAACTTAATGCCCAGTGCAACAGCATTGAGAGGTGATCAGGTCATGAGGGCTCTGATGGATTCATGCCCTGTCGCAGCAGTGGTGTCCTTGTAACGGATGAGTCCAGCCCCTTCTCTATCGCTGTCACCTCTCTTACCCTTCCTCTTGCTGCCATGGGATGCCCCAGACGAAGCCTTCACCAGATGCCTGCACTTGGCTTTACTTCCTGGTCTCCAGAACAATGAGCCAAATAAATGTCTGTTTATTATAAGTCACTTAATCTGTGGTATTGTGTTATAGCAGCACAAACTGACTAAGACACCCAACAGCGTGAGGCTCCCCACACTCAGCATGTTTTCTGTCGCTTGTTATGGGGAAGTGTCTCCCTCCCTCTGTCTACCTGGTAAACCTGGGCTTGTCTTTCATCACCTGTCCTGGGAAACCCTCCCTGTCCCCTTCAGGTGTCATCTGCTACCTCTTTCCTGCCTTTTCGTGTGTCACCAAGACAGAGTGAAAACAGGGACCACCCTCCCATAGGGGATCAGAGCTTTCCAAATCCCAGGTCCTTGGCAGCTCCCACCTGGGTGGAGGACCCACACTGGGCCAGTCAAAAGCTTTTGCTTGGAATGTGATTTTTGAAGGAGTGACTCTCAGTTTTGCTAGGACATTCATGGATGCTGTGGAATTAAGCTCAGTATTTTACAAACACATAAAATATTACATGTTGCTGGTTTCAAGTTGAATTGTATTGTAATAAACATTAAAATTCTCATTAAGACCAACAACCTCAGAAGCAGAAACCATCCAATTCATCCTTGAGCTTCAGGTTACTCGACAAATGCCATGTCCCTTCCAATGGCCAACGCTGTGAGGCCCCCAGGGGTCTGGGCTTGTGGGTGCCTGATTTTCCCTGGACTTCCATACTTTTCCCCCATCTCAAGTCTGACCTTCTTAGAGACCAGTCATCTGAACACAGTCCCAAATAAGTGGAGGGGGAGAGAAAGGTGGCAGTATTACATTTCTGTAATTTAAATTCTTTCTTTCTTTCTTTCTTTTTTTTATTTTAAAGATGACCGGTAAGGGGATCTCAACTCTTGACTCGGTGTTGTCAGCACCACGCTCTCCCAAGTGAGTAACCAGCCATCCCTGTATAGGGATCCGAACCCGTGGCCTTGGTGTTATCAGCATCACACACTCCTGAGTGAGCCACGGGCCGGCCCTTAAGTTCAGTTTCTTATCTCCTTTGCTGCCAGTTATCAGAAAGATTACCTGTTCAGGAGCGCTGCATGGCAGGCAGCTGCTCAGCAGAGGAGGAGACGTCCTTTGTGTAAAGCTGAAGGCCGTGTTCCGAGGAGCCACCGTGTCTGTTGTGAAGACAGAGGGCAGAGTTAGGATCGTCTTTGCTGAGGGCCATCTCTCCAAAGTGTGGGGACCCAGAGCCATGTTACAGCCCCTCCCGGCACCCTAAAGTGGAAGCTGTCCTGCCTCTGAACCTTCCTCTCGGGACCCTCGGTTGGACAATATGCAGTCGGAGGATGAAGAGACCAGCGACTGTCACTCTGAACAAGTAGCTCCCAGTGGACACTCTTCCAGGCACCAGGGGTCCCGGGGTCAGAAAGTCTGGATTTGAGCGTTTACTTGGTTGCCAGCTCCTCTCTGTGCCACCAAGAGAACATTCAATAACAGTGCATTTCCCTTTTAGCCTGAAGATGGTCTGGTCCCTGAGAAAGCACTTTGGTGACAGGCTTTGAGCAGGAAGGGACCTGGAGGTCTTCTCGGGTGCCTTTCCAGCCCTGGAGAGGGACCTGAGGAGCCACCCCAGGCTTTGCCTGGGCCGTCAGTGAGCACAGAGCGAGCTGAGATGGCCCTGGCTGTGGAGCACAATGAAGTCACCTGGCCCAAACCGGGTCCGGGTGCCTTTCCAGCCCTGGAGAGGGACCTGAGGAGCCACCCCAGGCTTTGCCTGGGCCGTCAGTGAGCAGAGAGCGAGCTGAGATGGCCCTGGCTGTGGAGCACAATGAAGTCACCTGGCCCAAACCGGGTCCCGTTCATGCCCTGAGGCCCCTCGGTGATGGGCAGTCACTGGCAGGCAGGGACCTGAAGCTCAGTCTCTACTGGGGTCTTTCATTAACCATGTGACTTTGGTGACTTCACTTCAAAGTCACATGGCTAAAAAGTGGAAGAACAGGATTCTTCCCAGGGGTGTCCACTCCCTTAGGGAATGCTCTGCATCCCTTGTCCCTTCAGATGTGATTGCATCATTCATAAATGGAACTGGAAAGACTTAAGTGCCTGAGGCATGGAGTTCATGTTAATACATTAGGGCCTCTGGCTACAAGCTCTAAGGTGCTTCTCCCATCCCAACCCCAACAGCCTGAGCTGCTTGCTTTTATTTGGTTCAATATAAAGTGGGTCCCCCCTCCCCCGGTGTCATGGATAAGTTTCAGCATGACTGAAAGCCAGAGCACAGCTTGCTCAGATTTACACATATGGGAACTGGAATTTCCCTGGGATTCTTTCTGTCCCAGCCTGTTTACATCTCGAATGTGGAACTTTCCTGAGACCTGCATTTCCGAGGTTTCTTCTCTATAAACGATGGTGAAGAGAAAAATGCAATGGGCATGGATTTCCAGTTGTTGCTGTGGATGATATTTTTTAACTCCACGGGGTGGGGTGGGCTGGGGTGGGCGGTGAAGGTTTAGGCAGCGGCTCCCATCAGATCCCCTGAGAGCGTGGGACCCAGGCCAGGCCAGGGATCTGATTCAGCGGGTGCCGGCTTCTTGCTGCTGTTTGGTTTCTCACCATCCAGGGCAGCCAGTGTGGAGGTCAGGCCTTTCCTTCCCGACCCAGAGTAGCTGTTAACTCAGCTGGGAAAAAAAGTCGCCCAATGGTGCCGCCACTGAAAAGTCACTTTAATGACTCAAGAAACTCCCCACTGATCTCCCAAAGCACTTAGGAATGTAATAAATTTCATTTTTTCCTTGAATCTTTTTCATGGAAATCGTATAACAGTCTGCTCTCTTTTGCTAGATTTATTTCTCAAAAACAAAAACAAAACCCAACCTACCAAACAAAGAAATGCTGGGTTTTCCCCAGTGCTGTTTAGAATGAAGTGGCCTTACAGGAGGCGACAGAAAGCATTCCAGAGCGAAGGCCTCAGCGCTTCCCGGGAGCTTTTAATCTGCCCTTAAGTCCCCAGAGAGAGCTCGCCCGGGGGCCCGGTGGCCGCACCCGGAGGGACACGCTCGCTCGGGCTCGATCGTTTCCTCGCGACCTCTCTTGCCACCTGCGACCTTGCCTGTCTGTCCCCGCCGGCCCGCTCAGGCACGTCCCCGCCGGTTGTCACAACACAAGCGCACCCAGCGCGCCTGGGGTCTCGGTTCCCGCTTCATCGGCCTCTTTCTCTGGTCTATCCAGTAGCGACCTGCTTATGTTGGAACTTGGGGCTCCATTTTCCCTGCTAATAATTTTCTTTTGCTCTTTTTAGATTTCTTCCTCCATAAAAGCCCCTTGAGGTTTAGGGGTCACGCTCTTGGCCCCCGTTGTGTCTCCGTGGCCTGGAAACTAGCAGGCACCAAGGGGCACCCTATGCGCGTCCTTACAAACCACATGCACAATGTGCCATCCTTAGAATTGAACTAAAAAACGTAGACTTGCGACACCTGAGCAGGACAAATAACCATGGAAACGAAGTCATTTTCTGTGTTTAGTATTCAGTCAGTTCCATCGTTCCATCCTTTCAGGTGCTTTCAGAGGTCAGAATTCTGGTACCAGGAGAGTGAGCAGTGCGATTTGGGCATATTTGGGACAAGGGGAAGCTGTGACTGAGGTCCTGGTCACATAAGGCACATGTCCCACGGGAGGAGCTGGCTGAACACCCTGGGCGGGTCGAGCCTGGCCTGCTCCTTTCACCTGCTGCCTGGAGTTTCGGTGTTTAACTTGAGCTTCAGTGGGGTTTTTTTTGTTTGGTTTGGTTTTTAAAATCAGAACAAATTGACATTTTTTTAAAAATTCGTTTTCTTTTTGGCGGCTGGCTGGTGCAGGGATCTGAACCCCTGACCTTGGTGTTGTCAGCACCAGGCTCTCTCAGGTGAGCCACCTGCCAGCCCCCAAGCTCCCGTTTTCTGGGAGACACATGCATGGCTCGCAGTAAGTGACCGCTGTCTACTCATTCAGAGGGACGTCACAGCTCCTTTAGTAACACAGATATTCCCCATGAAGCAGTTAAATAGCTCAAGAAAAGCAAATGATTGGGTCATGTTCTTTTCAAAAATTGAAAAGGTGAATGAGCTATGCATCTATTCCAGTTACGTAAAAAAAAAAAAAAAAAAAAAAAAAAAAAATTTTTTCCCAAGCTCCCGTTTTCTGGGAGACACATGCATGGCTCGCAGTAAGTGACCGCTGTCTACTCATTCAGAGGGACGTCACAGCTCCTTTAGTAACACAGATATTCCCCATGAAGCAGTTAAATAGCTCAAGAAAAGCAAATGATTGGGTCATGTTCTTTTCAAAAATTGAAAAGGTGAATGAGCTATGCATCTATTCCAGTTACGTAAAAAAAAAAAAAAAAAAAAAAAAAAAACTCTTTTTGGTGATTTTAAATCCAACATTGTCTTGAGGAGTATTTAAGAATGCAATACTTTTTCTTTTTTTGTACTTTTTTAATGGAAATTGGAAGAGTGTAACAATCAGCTCCGCTGCTACATTTTTCCAATCATTCTTACACAAAGGTTTGGGGAGTTAGCCCTGTGCGTACCTAAGGGCCCTTTTCCATCCAAGTAGCAAAAACCACTCCCAACAAAACACAGATCCCTCCTCTTCCCTGTCCTGTGCAAGGCCAACTTGGATGCCTGGGAAGCAGGTTGGTATTTGAATGGTGCTGCGTGGTGGGATGGCTTTTCTGTGCTGTTGTATTTAATGGATCAACAAAGACCCACTCAGCAAGTCACCTGCCACAGGGAGACACAACTGAAGTTACTTCCTCTTGCTCTGCATCAGTCTACTCCACCCCAGGGAGTCACAGGGACCCTGGTGTGACAGCACAAACCTTGCCCACTTGCTTTAATGGGGCATAGCCAGGACAGAGTGCTCATCTAACAGGAAGAAAAATCAAATCGTTTTGAAGGGAATTTCTTTACTGATTATAACACAAACAGTTACCTTTTGTTCTGTGCTTTAAGACTGAAAGACTGTCTATGTGGCACTAGTTAGCGCTTTCAGGTTTGAGTCTTAGCTCCCTGCCTCCTGCTGTGTGATGGTGGGCAAGCTGATCAGCCTTTCTGGGCCTCAATGTGCTCATCTGCAAAACAGGGCCTACCTCATAAAGGTGTCAAGGAAACGAAATGAGGTGACATACATACAGTGTTTGGAAGCAAAATCTAGTAGATACTACGTACTTTATATAAATTAGTCCTTACTTTCACTGTCATCTTTTATATGCTAAATAAAAAACATCTAATACCAGACATGTAAACAATGCATGGAAGAAATACAGGTGGCCACCATATGAAAATAAATTAAAAGTTGCATTTCTCTACTAATCAAAGAAATCCAAAGTTTTTTCCAAAAACTTTCCAAAATTCCAAAATTTTTCTTGTACCTATCAAATTCACATTTTAAAAAATGTTGATCCCTAATAGATCTGCAACATAACCAGTGCCACTTTAGACAAGCCCAAGTACAAAATGGCGTCGCCCACCTCCTCCCCTCCCCTCGCCCCTACCCTTTATGAGAAGCCTTCTGACTTAAACTGAAACCCCTTTTGCTTCTGCAAGGACACAGTTCTCCACCCCAATCCACATTAGCATAATGCCCCTCCTTGATGGTATCAGCCAGCCCTTGGCACACTATAAAAGCTCTGCCACCCCCACACCTGCTGCTGTCCCATTTTCAGGGCAGCCCTGGGCTGCCTGCTACTTTGAGCACAGCCCAGCAAATTTTCTTTTTTTAATAAAGCTTGAATGGTACCCAGCATCTCGGCTCACTTTCTTTCAATACTAAGTGTCTCTGGGGATGCAGTGGAAAGGACATTCTCAGACACCACTGAAGTTCATCCCAAGAAAATCAGAGATTTGAACATCATTGTTCACTGGAGCATTGTTTACATTGCATAAGTACATAAAGATTGGTATTTACAATGGCCCAAGTAAATTATGGTAATAATGGAATACTATACAGCCAATAAAATCGTGTGGTAGAAAGATATTTAATAATTTTTAATAGCTGTCTTTATATATGCATATATACTAAAAGGTAAATAAAGATGACAAAAGAGATGATATTTGGATAACAGAATCATGAAAAATTTTAATTTTCTAGTTTATACATCTTGGTATTTCCCCAGATTTTTTACAAGCAGGAAAAAAGCTAGGTATTAAAAAGAGAAAAAGCCCATCGTTCTACCTTGATATTTAGAAGAAACAATCATTTTATTTATTTATTTTTCCTTTTTGTCTTTTTTCGTGACCAGTAACAGGATCGCAACCCTCAGTGTCGCGCCCGCACCCCGCTCAACCAGTGAGTGGACCAGTCTCTATATGGGATCTGAACCCTCGGCGGGAGCGCCACCACACTCCCAAGCGCCGCACTCTACCGAGTGCGCCAGCAGGCCGGCCCAGAAACAATCATTTTAAGTTCATGGTTCCTTCATCAGTGGCAAATATAATGGAAAATTTCCTAGAATCATTTCTGTTTCTTGGTGGTGGTGTGGCCAGCCGGAAGGGCTGGGTAAATGGTGCAATCGAGCCACAGGAATGTTGGTGAGCCCAGGAGAGCCATGGGGACCCCGTGGTTGTGAGGTGGGCATGCTGAAGAGGAAAGCACACACATGCCTATCAGCATGTGCACTGTGACACACATGGGAGCGCTCAGTGACAAAAGTCAAAGGGGTGTTTAGTATTCGGTGTCTACAGACCTAACCTAGTAGGAGAAAGGGAGCAGGGCGAGAGGGCATTTATGGAAAAGCAAATGACTTTTTGAAAAGATAATCACGCTCTTAGGAGAATAGGTGGGAGACACAACAGTCTTGTGACAATGTCTGTCTGGGTGTGGTGCCGACTTCTCTCTTAGAAGAGAAGGTTAGATATACTCCTGGCAAGGGCATTTATGACAGCTGAGTTCTTTTGAGCTCTTTTGGGAGGCTTTGCTTTTAGGCAGAAGAAGGATTTCAGGAACTCAAATTCCTTCTCTCAAATAATTCTTACACCAAAGTGGTGTATTTTGAAGTGACATATCCTGATCCCGTCACTAGAAACCAAAGAATCCTAAAAATAGATTTTGCTGTCTCTATTTCTCTATTTAAATACTGTTATAAACAGTGAAAACCAAGGTTAGAAAGTCATCTGTTTTTAATTAATAACTGGACTAAATCCTAGATGAGTTCATGTGTAGTTTCTGTCCAGATTATCCCTAGTCACTTCCACAAACTGAAAAACTGCACAATGTTATCGTGTTCTGCAGACGTAGGAGCTGTCAAGTCACAAACAAAACTGCAGATTAAACCTACAGGAAGCCACGAAATATAATTCTAGAGTTAATTACTGGCAGGATCTGATAAAGAAAACAATGTTAAAAGTCCCCTGTCCTTCCCAGCACCCTCAGTCCCTCCCTTACATGGGGATCCTATTAACAAAGAGGCCACCAGCTCGTTTGCCATTGGTGTCAGCTAACGGCACTCCCACTAGACCATTTCTGAGTCACCAACTTTCTCGATGCTCTGTTGAGACTCATGAGATCACAATCTTACTTGGCTACTTAATACTTTAGGTAAAGATGGACATAAAAGACAATAGAAGAGGAAACAAGACAAGCTTTTCAAGTATAAACGGGAGTTCTCAGGTGTAATGGTGACAGAGAATCCCACCCCATTCAAAACTAACAGATTAGGGGGACAGTTGGAACAAGTGCAAGGAACACCTGTTCCATCTCTGATTCACCTAAAGCTTTTGCTTAGTCATCCTACCTGCTTGTAGATTTCTCCCTGTGCCAAGAAAATAGAATAAAAACCTCCTTTTATGGGAATTATATTAATGCTTTCCGATTAATGAATTAAGGGAGCTGAATTGCTCATTTAATAAAATACATTCATTCATTCATTCATTCATTCAAGAGGTACTTTTACACATTGACTATGTGGGAGCAAGCGTCCAGGACCAGGATCGAGTGCAAAGATAAATGTCAGTTCCTCAAGATCCCACCTTGGGGAGGAGGCGATCTAGCAGAAAGAAGAGGCCGGCGCAGGAATGACGACGACACAGGGTGAAATGTGGTCAGCGCGGGAGGAGAGCTAGGAGCAGAGGCGGCTGTGAGAGGGGAGCAGCTTCCCTGCAGACACTGACTCCAGCAGGCAGCAGCCCAGGCGGGGCGCGAGGTGGCTACCCAGCCAAAGCCGAAGCCCAAGCAAGAAAACGCTTCAGCTGCTGCCGAGCCTGGCGCTGGGCCCTGTGTCCAAGGCAGCTGGGGATGACAAGGCATGCAGCAGGGGACATGGCTGCCTTGTAAGCTCAGGGGTCAGTGCTGGCTGCTGTGGGGACAGCCCAGAGGAACTCAGCCAGGAGCCCGGCAGAGCAGGCCCGACAGTCCTCCAAGGACCACAACATTTCAAAGTATGAGTTAAGTACGAGTACGAGTAAATAAGCTACATAAGTAAAAAAGGCTGAAGCAAGGTCTTCCAATCTTAACTGAAGGAAAGAATCACTATCAATTTTTCTACTCTTCCAAAGCAATAGACAGTTTAGCAAAGAGCTATTCCAAACAAAGGCTGAAGCAAGGTCTTCCAATCTTAACTGAAGGAAAGAAAGTCACTATCAATTTTTCTACTCTTCCAAAGCAATAGACAGTTTAGCAAAGAGCTATTCCAAACTGTTTCATCCTTAGAATTAAATATTAATTTTAATTTGAACCACATCATTGTTCAAATCTTTTTTTTTTTTTTTGTCTTTTTCCGTGTCCGGCAACGGATCGCAACCCTCAGTGTCACCCCCGTACCGGACCGGGACCGGCAACAGGATCGCAACCCTCGGTGTTGCTCCCGCGCCTCGCTCAGCCAGTGAGCGGGAACCGGTCCGTATGTGGGATCCGAACCCTCGGCGGGAGCGCCACCGCGCTTCCCAAGCGGCCACTGTAGCAGTGCGCCACCGGGCCGGCCCCCAAATCTTAACTGGATTTAATTCCAAGCACATAATGCAAGAAGTACTTTTCTTTAAATTTGATTTTTTTGCTTGCTTGAAGAAACCCAGAAAAGAGAAGACAATAGAAAATTCTACCAAGATTATGATGATTTGGGGGTAGCCTTCCATTTTCACTTTTTCCTAATCTTTTACTTTTTAAATTTTACTATTATTGAGCCATTAGGTTTTTTTTAAGAGTGTCATTAAGGATCTAATATTTTTATTTACTGCAAATAATAAAATAAAATTTGTACATGATTGTAAGCATTTACAAGATATTAAACTTTTTGAGAATGGAAAAACCAAATGAATAATGTCCCACAATCAAATTGTTTCATACACAAATAAAACCAGCATCTTGAGATAACAGAGGGGGTTTGCAGAAGCCATGTGAGAGATGTTTTCAGTTATCTAAGTTTCTCATGCATTCGTTTTGACAGTGGTTTTGAGCTGGATAGCACAGGTTTGGACCCTGCCCTGGGTTCATTTTCTGTTGTGGTTTTTGTTATGTTAAAAACTTATTGGGCTTCCAGTCAAGATGGCAGAATAGACAGTCCCCAACATCACTCTCTCCCAAAAATCAACCAATTCACAACTATAGAAAAGTAATGACAGCCAAGCTGGGGCTGCTAGAGCTCAGGGGAAGAGGAGGAGAGACCCACAGAGTTCATGAAGGTGGGAGAAGCCATGACGAGAGAAAAATCCACTCCAACTGTTTTGAGCACCAGCCACATCCAGGCTGGAGCTGCTGAGTGCATGGAGCAGAAGCTGGCAAAAGCTGCAGCTGTGCTCTTCATATGGACTTGTTTGGAGGCAGCAGGGGAGAAGAGGGCCTTGGTGGCCCCCAGGACCGCAGCCACTCATAGGGTTCCCGTGGACCCACGCAGGAACGAGGAGCCAGAACAACTGAGAAAAGGAGCCATTCAGAGGCCGGTGAGTCATCACAAGGGACCAGCACAGGGCCTGTGTTTGGAGCATGGGTGGTGGGGGGAGACAGGCCCACCGGGAGAACACTGGGACACAGCAAGGACAGCTCATCTGCCCCCCCAATCAGCACAGGACCACTCAGAGGAGACTGGTCAGGAATATAGGATTGCATGGGGTGCAGTTTGATGAAAAGACTCAGGTCCAGACCGGAGTTTCTATACAACCCAGGTGCATCGGATCTCTTGAGAGCTGGAAGTACCTATAAGGTCAACCATTAAAACCTGAGCTGCACAAAAAGCCTTCCTCAGGGAATCAGCAGCAAAGCAGCAATTTAGCTCAACCACAGTGCTCAAGTACTGGACCCCTCAGGATGTTCCTCCATTTTAGAAGTAAGCAAAGGACAAAAAATTAGTTCCAGTGCAGAGTTTAAGTAGTAGGAATAGAGAATAATCCAACACAGAACTGAAAGAAAAAACAAAGTACCCACAACCAAAGACGAACTTTGATATTAACTAGTAAAGGTCTCATTTCACCAAAGAACACTTATAACACCTAGAAGGACTGGAAGTCCCATGGGCTACCAAGCCAGAAAGAGGGGAGGGCCCAGGATCTCGGCCATGCCTTCCAACACCAGTGACCAATCCTGAGAGTGGGGGCCGAGGGCCTCAGCCACACCCCCCTGACAGGCTGCCAGCCCAGTGGTGACCACTGAGCCACCACAGGAAGCACCCTGGGCTCTCCCAGCCAGGGCAGTGGGGGGCCTCAGGCCTCGGCTACACCCCCCTGCCATGCATAGCCAGCCCAGCAATGACCACTGAACTGCTGCTAGAAGCTTCCCAGGCTCTCCCAAGCTGAGGCAGTAGGGGGCCAAGGGCCTCAGCCATGCCCGGCAGACACGTGCAACCAGCCCAGCAATGACCACCAAGCCGCAGCAAGAAGGGCCACAGGTTCTCGAGCCGGGATGATGGGGGGTGAAGGCTTTTGCCACACACCCCTGACATTTGCACCCAGCCAGGCAATGACCAAGCCACCACTGGAAGTCCCCCTGTCTCCCCTGTGGGAATGAGGGAGTGCCACAGGCCTCGATCCTCCCCTCCTCCTTCCTCCTTTTTCCTTCTTCCACCCCATTTCCTTCCCCTTTCCCCTCTCCCTCTGCCTCCCAACTGCTCTGCAACAACATCCTAGAATGTAAAAAATAATGTTAACAAAATTACATTTTCTTTTAAAAAAATAAATTATTATTGACCAAGAAGCACAGAGAATTCTGAGTCAAAGCTGTCACTTTCTCACTTTGGATTTATTGTGCCCTGAAGGGTCCCTTATTTATTCAAGGTGAGGTGAAAGAAGCCACTGCCAAAGAACACACAACGGGGGCCCTTTGAGTCCTCGCAGGTGGTGAGGAGCAGAAGAAAGTGAACAATGCCCACCTCAGCCTTACACCGCTAAATCTGAGATGACTATTTTTTCAAATTAAAATGAACGTAGGGAAGAATCTTAGTGAACCAGAACGGTCCTGGGAAATATGGAATTGGAATTTTCAGTTATTGTGACTGTAACTTGGCACACCTCTGACCTGACGGCGTCTCCTGGTGCACCAGGTGCTGGCCCGGGGATGCACTCCCTGCCCAGGAGTGACATGGGAGGCGGGTCTTCCTCATGTGCCCTTTATAACCCCGAGAAAAGCAAACCCAGGGCAGGTGGCCCAAACTGCCTGCTGTCCTGACAGTTTGCTCTCGGGAGAACAATGGACAAGCCCTAGCAGTGGCCGGAGCTTGACAACTGGCAATTCCAACCCTTTCCCAGGCCTCCGAACAACTGGAGACAGTCTCATTTGTGTTCAGAGAGCACAGGCCTATTTCTTGTCAGCTGGTCTTAATTGAAAAGATCAGCTGACAAGAAAAAAGAATAAAAAAACCTCTGCCTTCATAACTCAGGTCCTCATTTTTTTTGTAACCAGATGTATAGAAGATTGACTGTCAAAGTCTTCTTTGGTGGGCAAATAGGCAAATCTTTTTTCTAATATCAGATGAATGTATTTGAAATACACTTTTAAAAATAAAACAATTTCACTTGTCTTCAGCTTTTTTTTAAATTGCAAAATCCGTAGTATGTTATCACAACAAGCAAGGGTAATAGTAAATCTAGCGTTGAATGGAGAAGGTTGGAAGAACCCACTTCAGGCTGACCTTGGCCACCTTAGTAAGGAAGGTCTTAGGGAACAGGGGAAGTGGGGACAGGGCCACAGGGACTTCTAACCATCTTTATACATCTGCTATCTTGTCACAATGAGCATGTATCATGTCACAATGAGCATGCATTTCTTTTTTTTTTTTTTTTGAGCATGCATTTCTTTATAATTTAAAAGATCTAATAAAGTGGGGAAGGGGGTGCAGGGGGACGCCGAGGGTGGACACAGCAATGCCGGAGTCAATGCGTAGCTCTCTTCCAGACACTGCTGCCTTAAAGACTTCTGGGCTCTTCCAGGGTCTGCCCCCCACCTGAGCAACCTTCTTGGACTTCTGAGCTCCTCATGCCCTTGAGGGTCCCCATCCCCCCAGTCTTAGCCATCTTCTTGAATTTGGGACTCTCTTTCTCAAGACTCCAACCCACAGCTGCTTTTTTGGTCCCAGGGGTAGGGCCTGGGCCCTGGCTCTCCCTTGCCTGGGGGCCTCAGTCTGAGAGGCCACACCAACGTGTGAGTGTCAGAGGTGGCGGGAGGGCCATGTCTGAAGAGGAGGAACAACCAAATCAACAAATAAAGAGTGTGGGGAAGAAAAAAAAATCTAATAAAGAAAGCTTTAACTGAAAATTATTCCACTATGTGACACCTGCAGTTCAGTTGCACACGGCAGAATTTTCTTTTTCCATCTATCAAATATCTGTGCTCATAGAAATTGTGGGTGCATGTTGGGGTGGGAGGGGACAGCCCAAAGACAGCTAAATATGAGACAGCTTCTGGGTCCTTCCAGCACTACTGGTAAACAAACATGTGCCATGTCAACACAACCCAGTATCGATACACAGTTTAATTATATCAAAGAGCAAATCTCCTAAATGAGCCTCACTGAAGCTTCATGAAAGAGGTCTGGGTGCGCCTCCTGGCAGCACCAGCGGTCCGTTCCTGCTACACCACCCAGCTGCCCGTTGCCTGGGAGGGTGACTCATAACTTGTCCACAGTACTAAGCACTTGGAATTTTCTCTCTCGATTCCTGAACAATTCAACAGCATCAGCCAGCTGCACATTCCAGAGTCAGTGAATAATGCTCTGGGAAGAGGAACACCTCTTCAGTCTCAGCTGCAGGGGCAAGTCTCTCATTCTCTGCATCCCGTGCGGGGACGTGAGCGGTTCTGTCACAGTTAAGGCAATGGATGCATTATTACACAACAGTCTGAAAGGATCTGAAACACTGCGCCGGTGTGTAGCAGGAAAGAGGGACTTGGCATTCCAATTGACAGGCAGCAGTCTGAGTGCCCAGGACACCCCCACCAGCAAGCATGGCCCATGCAGCAGACCACAGGATGCCCCCTGCACACCTCCCGTGAATATGGCCCCCAAATAGCGCATATGCTCACATGCATGTTTGCACAAAGACGTAGTGATATTGATTTGGGTCTGTTTTCCTTAAAAAACAGACTCTGAAGCTATGACCAAAAGAGAAGTGTCAGAACAATTTTAAGCTTTGAAGCGTTCGGTTGGACCTAGAGGAGGGCATGGCCTGGGAGGGTGGGTGGCAGGGGACCTTCAGGCACTTTACAGTGCCCACCGCAGGTGGGTTTCCTCCTGCCCGCTGCGTGCTCTCCCTTCCGTCTTCCTCCAGGGCTGGCAGAGCAGGACGGTGAGGACAGTGCCCAGGCTCATCCTGTGTCTTCCACTCACATCCTCTCCTAGTTCTGCTGTCCCCAGCCCACCCCCCACCACTCCAAATGCTCCATGAGCCGCCCCCCTTCCCTGGGGAAAAGCATTCCATTGACTTATGGAGCACATGGACCCCTCGGGTGGGCTTGCAGAGCAAACCCTTGTAAGTGCATGCTGCGTTTTAGGGCAAATTCAGAATCTTCAGCCACAGACCGTAAGTGCATGCATGCTGGGTTCAGTGCTGGGGGGAGGGGCTATAGAAAAATTAAGAAAACTGGCAATTCCAACCCTTTCCCAGGCCTCCGAACAACTGGAGACAGTCTCATTTGTGTTCAGAGAGCACAGGCCTATTTCTTGTCAGCTGGTCTTAATTGAAAAGATCAGCTGACAAGAAAAAAGAATAAAAAAACCTCTGCCTTCATAACTCAGGTCCTCATTTTTTTTGTAACCAGATGTATAGAAGATTCTAGAACAAAGGCAAGTGTAACCTAACAGCTGCACACAGCACAGTATGATGGACACCTGTCTCCATGCTTCCAGCTTCTGGCAGGAGGTCCCTTCCTGGAACACATTTTTCTAAACTACTGATAACTGTTCCACCGCCTGTGGAAGAGTGGGCGTCACTTCTAGAAGCTGCTGGCTCCGAGCCCGGATGGGTGTCCCAGCAAAGGGGGCGATTACTGTCCATGTCCAGGAGAGACGCGCCGCCCGCGGAGAGCAGGGCGAACTCGGTCCTCTGCTGCGTGTGGCTCTGGCTGTGGAGCCGCCGAGGTCGCCGTGATCTGCAGCAAATGCGGAGTCGTGTGAGAGGAGCTATTCTTGGGTCTTCTGTGACTGGCACTTTCTTCCTCTGGATGTTCCTTCCCAGGCTGACACACAAGCGGCGCTCGCTGTGCCCGGAGTCGGTGGATGAAGCCCTTTGTCCAAAGCCGCTGTCCCCGTTGCCAACCCCTCTGTCGCATGGGGCGCGCCCCAGATGGGGAGGTCGCAAAGAGCAGTGCTTGTTCCCAGCTCTTTGGCCCATTGTCTCCGTGCTGCGCTGCAGGCAGTCGAGGCTCGCACTCGCGGTCTGTGCCAAGGGATCTGACGCGATGGTGGCTGAGGACGAAGGCCGTGCCACCCTGTGCCAGGCGCGGGGACGCGGCGGCTGCGAGTAACAGGTCATCTGGCCCCGCTGCCTCTCGGAGTGGCCGGTGTCCCCCAGGATCTGACTTCTGCGTCATTTTGCCAGACAATTGGTTTCATCTGAAAGTGTCTTTTAATACTCCCTGGAATGAGGTTTTCGTGCTTCCGTCCTAGTAAAGAAGTAACCCCATGCCCAGCCGTCTGCTGCGAGACGAGTTGGTCGAATTGTGCTGGCCCCTCTACTGTGCAGTGACCGAGACCAGCACGTGCTTCAGGGTTGTGGGAGGGGACCTGGGAGAAGCTCCGCTCCTGCGGCCTGGCCCCGAGTTCGTGTGGCCGCTGCTGCCTGCCTGGTTAGGGCCACATCACACAAAGTTCCCCCCCTTTATCTGCAGTTAGCCAAGGAGTTAAACTGGCAGCGATCGGGTAGTGAACGTGCCACCTCAGAGATGAAGACGAGTCAGGGACTAGGACAGTGTCCTCACACTGAATGCTGCGGCCTGCACATCAGGCTGTCACTTGCAAAAGGGAAATTATTTTTCTGGTACATTTGTGACTCTGTGTGATGGGGGCGTCCTGTGTCTCTTCTCTTGGTGAAGAAAATAAAGGCAAAATTCCCCTTGCCTCCCATCTGACAAAGAACATTGCAAAATTTAAAATTTCAGCCTCAGACATATGTCTGTCAACTGTTTAATTTTTAACAAATAGCTATTGGCCACAGAAAGGATATTTTCCTAAAAGAACACAGAAAAAAATGCTGGTTAGTGCCTGCTCTGAACGACTGTGTGGGCAGTAGCCTGGGAGGCTGTGGGCCTGTGACTCTTTCTGTTCATGACACAGTCTGGTTGCCTTTTGAAATCTGTAGGATCTGTAGTTATATCCCTTCTTTCACTCCAAATCTTAATAATTCGTGATTTTTTTCTTTCTCCATCAGTCTTGCTAAGGGTCGCTCAATCTAATTTTTTTTTTTTCCTTTTTGTCTTTTTTCGCGCAACCCTCAGTGTCGCGCCCGTACCGGACCGGGACCAGCAATGGGATCGCAACCCTCGGTCCTTTTTGTCTTTTTTCGCGCAACCCTCAGTGTCGCGCCCGGACCGGACCGGGACCAGCAATGGGATCGCAACCCTCGGTGTCGCGCCCGCCCCTCACTCAGCCAGTGAGTGGGAACTGGTCTGTATGTGGGATCCGAACCCTCGGCGGGAGCGCCACCGCGCTCACAAGCGGCGCACTGTAGCAGTGCGCCACCGGGCCGGCCTAATTTTTGAAAGAACCAACTTTGGACTTTGTTGATCTTCTCTCTTCTTTGTGTCCTGTTTTGTTGATTTCTGGTATGATATTTATTCACTGGACATTTTAAATCTATGCTCCATGGAACATTCAAGGTTCCTAAAACCTACTGTGAGGGATTTTCCTAGAAGTGACAGTGTGCATATGTGCTGCCTGTGTTCCTGCTCATGGCCGACCCCAGCACTGAGCTAGGCCCTTTGCACAATGGTTACGAACTTGAACTCAGGTAGACCTGGGAATGAGATCAGCTCTGCAGCTGGATAGTTGTCAGGTGTCAGCGTAAGTTACTTTGCCCTCAGAGACTCATTTTCTACATCAGTAAATAGGCATAAGGTTGCTGTGAGGCCCAAACTTGCTCACACATGCAAAGTGGTTAGCACAGCATCCTGACCCTCCTGAGTGTTGGAGAATATGGGAGAAGCTCCCTCCAGGGATTATGAAGGGCTGCACGGACAGGCTCTGACACCCCTGTGTGCTATCAGCAAATAAAAACCACTCCAGGCATTTCAAGCAAAGGGAATCTAATGCACATATGGTTTTAAAAGTGTGTGCACACATGTGTGCATGAGTGTGTGTGGGTGTGCACATAGGCATGTGTGTGCATGTGCACACGTGTACTGTTGAAGATGCAAATGTGTCAAGGAGAAGGGTCAGGGCAGCATGCAGTAACACCCCCAAACACGGTTCAGTCTGGCTCCCCATGGACGCCACAGGAGGTGCATAGTGCAGCCTCTGCCTCCTCCTAATTAAGTGGCCTCCACCTGGAAGGGAAGGGAAAATAACTGCCGGGTCAGCTGGAAGCAGCAAGTGTAACAGCTTTACAGAAACAGAAGCAGCAACAGAAGAGGACTGTAAGGAGCAAAGAAAGAAGTGGTCGGAAGAAGAAAATGAGAGAAGAAAAGAGCAAGCACACGGAGCACTTATCCATATGCAGCAGCCAGGGAGGAGCAGAGACAGGCGGCTGCAGCAGCCACAGAGGACAGACCCCCCCTCCATCTGCCCCTGCGCATCTTACCAACAATTCCAGAACAAACATTAACAGTGAAACAAACACAGAGGCAAAAATAAGGGCGGTGGGTGGGCAAATAAAATCTTTAAAATCTCAGGTTACAGACCTCAGCCCTGGCTTACACCTATCTGACCAGCTGGGCAAATCTCACCGCCATGTTCTTGTCTGTAGAAATAAAAATGTTGAACTAATAATGTTTTTAGATTTCAACAAAAACTCCTCTCTTCTTATAGCTTTATGATTCTGAAAGTTGTGTTTGGGTGTGTGCAAGTGTGCATTTGTGTGCGTGTGTGTGCGTGTGTACACCTACGTGGTAGGAGGAAGCTGATGATCTTATCTTGCTACCACTTTCCATAAGTGATCTTAAAAATCATCTGAAACCATACCACCGTGTTAGGGATTGAATTGTGTCGTCCCCCGCCCCCCCATTGAATATATGTTAAAGCCTTAACCTCCATGCTGACTATGTTTGGAGACAGCGCCTTTAAGGAGGTAACTAGGGTTAAATAGAGACATAAGGGTGGGTTCTAATCCAACAGGACTGGTGTCCTTTATGTATTAGTCCATTTCTGTTGCTTATAATAAAATATACAGAACTGGGTACTTTGTAAGAAAACGAAATTTATTGCTTACAGTTTCTGAGCCTGGGAAGTCGAAAGTCCATCTGGTGGTGGTGACAGTGACCCAGGCGTCTCACATTGCAAGATGGTAGAAGCAGAGAGAGCAGAAGACAGACTCTTTTCTTCTTTTAAAGCCCTCAGAACTATGCCCCTGACCACCATTTTTAGTCATTCACTAACGCACGGTTCTACAATCCAATCACCTCTTTAAGACCTCACCTTTCAATTACCATAATAGGTCCTCTTAACAGTCACAGTGGGGGCCAAGTTTCTAAAACATAAAATTTGGGGGACACAATTCAAGCTTCAAGGAGTTTGGGGGGACATGAGTCAATACACTACATTCTACCCCTGGCTCCCCAAAACTCATGTCCTTTTCACATACAAACAAATTCATTTCATCCCAAGTCTTAACTTGTTTCAACTCAAAAGTCCAAAGTTCAAAGTCCCCTGTGTGAAACCAATACAAGTCATCTACTTCCAAGATACAATGGTGGGAGATGCATAGGATACATATTCCCAATCCAAAAGAAAGAAATGGGGCCGGCCCGTGGCTCACTCGGGAGAGTGCGGTGCTGATAACACCAAGGCCACAGGTTCGGATCCTATATAGGGATGGCCAGTTCGCTCACTGCCTGAGCGTGGTGCTGACAACACCAAGTCAA
>NW_007732165.1:58240-68035 GCF_000696425.1 Galeopterus variegatus
AAAAAAAAAAAAAAAAAAAAAAAAAAAAAAAAGAAAGAAATGGGGCCGGCCCGTGGCTCACTCGGGAGAGTGCGGTGCTGATAACACCAAGGCCACAGGTTCGGATCCTATATAGGGATGGCCGGTGGGCTCACTGGCTGAGCGTGGTGCGGGCGACACCAAGCCAAGGGTTGCGATCCCCTTACCGGTCACAACAAAGACAAAAAAAACCCCAGCAGGGCAGGCATTAAATCTCAAACCTGGTGAATCACGTACCTAGACTCCATGTTCGGTATCCCCTGCACCACTGGTTAGGTCATCAAGTCCTCAGGCAGCTCCACTTCTATGGCTTCCCTGGTCTCAGGTGATGCTTCAGCTCTCCCAGGCTGTTGTTCCACTCCGGTAGCTCCACAGGTCTGGGGTCTCCATGGCAGTCCCACTCTCACAGCTCCACTAGGCATGGCGCTGTTGGGGTTTCTCTGCTGCAACTCTGACCCCACATTTCCACTCGGCATTGCTTCAGTGAAGGCTGTCTGTGGTCACTCTGCCCCTGTGACAGATCTCTTCCTGGGCCCCCAGACTTTTCCATACATCCTTTGAAATCGAGGTGGAGGCTCCCAAGCCTTCACAGCTCTGGCATTCTGTGAGCTTGCAGACTTGACACCACATGGACTCTGCCAAGGCTTCCGGCTTATGTTTTGGAAAGCTGCAGGTCCAGCCACAACTGGGGCCAATTTAGCCAAGGCTGGAGCAGCCAAAGCAGCTGGGGTGCTGGTGCTAGAAGCAGATTCCCGAGGTGGCCTTGAGCAGCGAGCCTGTGGAGGGTGCCTCAGGCCTGTTCCCCGAGATCATTCTGTCTCCCTAGGTCTTTGGGCCTGAAATAGAAAGGTTGGCCCCAGAGGCTTCTGCAATGCCTTCAGGGCCTTTCCCCCTTCTCTTGATAATCCTGTACTTTTCCGTTAATCTTCCTAGTACCATTGCATTTTTCTTCTGAAAATGCTCTCTGCTTCTCTACCACATGGGCGGGTTGCAAATTTTCCAAATCTTTATGCTCTGCTTCCCTTTTAAATTCTGCCTTTATGTTGTGCTTTTGCCTCCATAACTCAGTGTAGGCTGTTACAGGTAGCCATGCAGCTTCCTTAATGCTTTGCTGCTTACAAATTTCTTTTGCCAAACACTCCGGTTCACAGCTCCTAAATTCCAACTTCTACAAAGTGCTAGGGCATGGACAAAAGACAAACAAGTTCCTTGGGAGGACATAGCGAGAAGGTGGCCATCTGCAAGCCAAGGACAGAGGCCTCACCAGGAACCAGCCCTTCTGGCATCTCAATCTTGGACTTCCAGCCTCCAGACTGTGAGATAATTTTTTTCTGTACTTATTATTACTATTATTTTACATTCTAAGATGTTGTTGCAGAGCAGTGGGGGGCGGGGAGCAGGAGGGCGGTTCAGAAAGGAGGTGGGGGTGGGGAGATAGGGCTGGCCCATGGCAGCTCCTTTGCTGGCCTGGTTTTGGAGGACAGGGGGTGGGTGTGGCTGAGCCCCTCAGACCCCCCTCATCCTGGCTCAGGAGCCTGGGGCACTTCTGGCTCCTGTAGGTTTTATGGGTGTTCTTTGGTGGTGTTAGACCTTTACTGTTCAATTTCAGAACTTTCTGTCTTGTCTTTGGGTATTTTATATTTTCTTTCAGTTCTGAGTTGAATTATTTGCTGTTCCTATTAAACTCTGCACTGGGATTATTTATCCTTTGCTTACCTCTAAAATGGGGGAACTTCCTGTGGGGACCAGCACTTGAGCCCTATGGTTGAGCTAAATTGCTGCTTTGCTAATAATTTTCTGGGGAAGGCTTTTTGTGCAGCTCGGGTTTTAATTGTTGACCTCGTATCCAGGTCTTGTGAGGCCCGGTACACCTGGGTTGTGTAGAAACTCTGGTCTGGGCCTCAGTCTTTTCAGCAAACTGTACCCCCTGAAATTCTGCATTTCTGACCAGTCTCCACTGAGTGGTCCTGTGCTGATTGGGGGGCAGATCAGCTCTCCTTGCTGTGCCCCAGTGTTCCCTTGGTGGCATGTCTCCCCCACCACCTGTGCTCCAAACACTTCCCATGGGGTGGACCATGTACCAGTCCCTTGCGGTGACTCACCAGCCTTTGAGCGGCTCCTTTTTTCAGTAGTCGTGACCCCTTACTACTATGTGGGTCCACAGGAACCCTGTCAGTGGTCTTACTGGCTTGAGGCCACCAAGGACCTCTTCTCCCCTGCCACCTCCAAGCAACTTCACACAAAGGGTACAGCAGCAGCTTTTGCCAGCTCCTGCTCCATGCACTCAGCAGGGTCAATCTTGAAGCAGCCAGGGCTCAAAATAGTGGGAGCAGTCCTTTCTTTCTCTCATTGTGGCTTCTCCTGCCTTCATGAACTCTGTAGGTCTCCCCTCCTCTTCCCCTGAGCTCTAGTGGCCCCAGCTTGGCTGTCGTTGCTTTTTATAGTTGTAAATTGGTTGATTGTGGGAGAGAGTGATGCTGGGGACCATCTATTCCACCATCTTGACTCTCTGCTAATAAATTTGCTTTTTAAGTCACCCAGTCTATGTATTCTGTTACGGCATCTCTAGCAAACTAACACAGACCAGTGGCTGTCCTAAAAAACAACTCAATATTAACTGTCCTCAAGCCAAAATCATTGCTCTTGGTAGATAATATCCCCAATTACACCTTTTTACAGGCTATCTCATCAAGTTACATAGGGTTAGTTCTGTACCTCAAGTACACATCAAACAGTAGAAATGGGGTAAATATTTTCTGAGTGAATGACTGGATTACTCTGGGCTTGCTGGGATGCTGTCCTGCTCAGAGTAGAATATTCCATAGGTATCTGCCAGGGTTTGCTCATAAAACTGGAAGATGCTGAACCTTGCAAGGTGTTTGGAGTTGGCTTTTCCACACACACATGCATGTTCTCAGGGCGAGCCCCACCGCTCTGGTGCCACGACGGGGTCGAGGAGTGAAAGGTGCTGTGCATGTGAGTGTGCATGTAAGCGTCATCCGGGAGGCAGTTGGAATGACAATGACAGGTGTAGACTGGAGAAGATCTGGAACTTCAGCCATCCAGGGAGGGGGCCCAGGTGGGTGGGGCTTGAGACCTCTCAGAGGTGGATGCCACCTGCTTCCAGAGCCATGCTGAGCCGGGTGGCAGATAAAGCTGGCGTGTGGTCACTTTCATTACTTTTAGTCACTGTGCTATACTCCTCCTGCTGTGAAAACACATGGCTGGGGATGGGGGTATAACCTAGAAAAGGAGATTCTGATATGTACAGGGTAGCACTGGGGGTCCTGCATGATAGGACACAACTGGCAAAATCTACCTTAATTATTTTCTGAGCACTGTCCTGTATTTCTTGCAGTAGAGCAATGGGTCCTAAACCTGGTGGCACGTTGGCACTGCCCCCCAGTCCCCTTCCCAGACTATGGAATTAGAATCTCTAGGTTTGGGGTCTGGAAAATTTGTATCTTAAAGTGTTTCCTCCATATTCCAGATGCAGCCAGCCCAGTGCATCTGGCAGATGCTAGGAACCAACATACAACAGTGGCTCTCGAAGTGCAGCCCCAAGAATTTTGAGGGTCCCCAGGCCCTTTTAGGGTCTCAGCTTTTGTTTCAAATACAGGACATGTTTATAGATATAACCACGTAAACAAAAGCCCTCAATTTGGCTTCCCTCAATTTGGGGGAATGTAAAGGGGTGTTGAAACCAACAAGCTTGGGAACCGATGTACGGACAACTTTCTCGGTTTTATGCCAGTGCTTGCTAAATATTTGAGCAGATTGCTGTGGATTGAATGTCCCTCACTGAAGTTTAATCCCCACTGTTACTGTTGAGGGTGGGAAGTCCTATTCCGATAATTGAAAGGTGGGACCTTGAAGAGGTGATTAGATGATGAAGACCTTCCATGGTGAATGCATTAACCCATTGGATGGTTTAATGGTGGTCGTGGGTGTGGTTCTGACAGCTTTAAAAGGAGAGCACCTGAGAAGCTCTTGCTCTTTGATTTCTGCCATGTTCCACATCTGCCATATGAAGCCCTGCACCTCAGTGGAGAGTAGCCCAAGAACAAGGCCCTCACCAGATGTGCTGTTCGGGCTGTGGACTTCCCAGCCTCCAAAACTGTAAGCAATAAATACGGTTTCTTTATAAATTACCCAGTTTCAGACATTTCTGTTATAAGCAACAGAAATGGACTGAAACAGAAAATTGGTACCAGAGACAGGGGGGTGTTGACAGCAAATACCTGGAAATGTGGAAGCGGCTTTGAAACTGGGTATTGGGCAAAGGCTGGAAGAATTTGGAGAAGCAGCCTAGAAAAAGCCTAGATGCCAGTGAGAGCTGAAAAGAGAAGAATACCAGGGAAAGTCTGGGACTTCTTAAAGACTGTTAAATGGTGGTAAGCAGAATGCTGGTAGAGTTATGGACACTAACGGCCATTCTGAGGAGATCTCAGATGTAAAAGAGAAGAAGCTTATTAGAAACTAGGGCAAAGATCACCCTGGATATGAACTGGCGAGGAACTTGGCTGCATTCTGTTCATGCCCAAAAGTTTTATGCAATATGGAACTTAGGAGTTTTGAACTAGAATATTTGGCACAAGGAATTTCTAAGCAGCAAAGCATTCAGATGACTGCATAGCCACTTGCAACAACCTATGCCGAGTTATGGCAGAAAAAGCATGAGGTAAAGGCAGAATCTATAATTAAAAGGGAAGCTGAGGGTAAAAAGCTGGGAAATTCTCAGCCTGGCTGCATAAGAGTTAAAAGGTGTCCTTGGGAGAGGAAACCAGTGCTGTTGCCCAGTGACTGTTTGCTAAAGGAGATTAGTACAGAAGGAAGGGATTATCAGGAGAATGGAAGAAAGACCTTGAAGGCATTTCAGAGATCTTCAAGACTGCCTCTCCCAGCACAGGCCAAGAGGACTTGGGAGGCTGAATGGTTTCAGGGAACAGGCTGAGGTGCCCTCCACGGACTTGCTGCCCAGGGCCACCTCAGGAAGCTGCTATGTGCACCAGCATCTTGACTGCTCTGGTTACTCCAGCTGTGGCTAAATTGGCCACAGGTGTGGCTGAACCCACAGCTTCAGAAGTTACAAACTGGAAATCTTGGTGACATCCACATGGTGTTAAGTCTGCAGGCTCCCAGATACACATAACACAAAGTAATTTTCTCTAAAAAAAAAAAAGTTTGTCTCCTGTAATGCATTAGCGTTTCTTATTATTCGATATTGAGATTATGTAACTCATTATTTTTAACTTTGCCTCTGCTATCATTCAAGACATAAGTAATAAATAAATGTGAGATAACAAGGTAAAACACAATAGATGCTTTATTTTTTAATTCCTCAGAGAAGTAAAAGCGTAGCCCCCACCGAAGTTGTGCATTAAATGGTTACAGAGAAACACTTCAGAATACTGTAGCTAGGGTGAGTTTTGATTTTACATGTCTGAGTGCCAGAGAATGATGTTGTTTGAGTAGTGCAGACTTTTTTGAGGTAGGAAAAATTACAGTTGCTCCTGAGCTGGGTGACATACAGGCAGTGTCCTAAATGCTTTTCACATTGCCTCATTGTAATCCTTACCAGGGTCACCTATGTATTCTTATCTCCATTGTACGGAAGAGGAAAAAGAAACGCACATAACGAGAAACAGGTGATAAATGATAATCTGTATGGAAACTGCAGCCTCCAGGCTCCAAAGCCCACTTCTAAGCACAGTGTGGCACCTTCTCCCAGAAAATCATGGGGAGATGCTCCGTCGCTAAGCTGTGCACATAACGAGAAACAGGTGATAAATGATAATCTGTATGGAAACTGCAGCCTCCAGGCTCCAAAGCCCACCTCTAAGCACAGTGTGGCACCTTCTCCCAGAAAATCATGGGGAGATGCTCCGTCGCTAAGCTGGGCCATTGGTCCACCATCTCAGGCCGTGGGAGCAGCAGCCCCATCCCCAGTCAGAATCTGTACAGAAGTAATGCTGGTCTCATCTACGCCAGCCCAGGCTTTCCACAGGTTACATTACGTTAATGCAAAAGTACTCTTATCGCTTCGTAGACAGACTGTTATTTTAAGGCTTTGTTTGAATAATACACTAGAGTTGGCTGAAATTACCATGCTAAAAATCAAAGGCTCAAAATCGGGATCTCAGAGTAAGTTTAATATACTCCTATCACACAGTTCGCCCACCCTAAACTGAATTGTGCAACTTCTGGAAAAGCCACAAAACTAAAGGTCTGACATCTCATCATCTACTTTTCCTAGAAATGAAGCAGATCAAGATGAAAACCTATCTTAAAGTGCCAGGTATTCTTTAAATATATTTAGGTCATATATGGTTGATCTTTGGAATTGACATGCACTTCCCCTTACGTAGTGGTGTACAGTTTTCTCTCTGTCCCACACACAAGGCTCACCTGGGGGGGAGGAGGTGTTCCCCACTCCTTGCTACAGGACAGTAGTTATGGAAGAATTTGACAATAATATCATTGTATATGTGTGTGTGTGCCTTGTATATACATATGTATATATAGAGAAAAAGAGACAAAGAATGGTTCCCAACCTTCTTACTTCCAAGGATGACTTTTATTACTTTTTTTCTCCATGGACCCAAAGGTTTAAAGATAAGCCACATTTAAGTGATATTCCCCCTTTTCTAGTAACCCAATAGTCCTGGGCACTATGCAAACTGGCCCTTTAATTTCTGATTGGTATGACCTAACAGTTTGAAATTATTTTAGGCAAAAGAAAAATGTTTTAGTGAGCATTTATAGGAAGAGTTTTTCATCTAGAATCCAGGAGCTTCCTAAAATATATGCAAATTTTATGTGGTACATATACGTTAAGAGTATATTTGGAATATAGCTCTCCTGATGATTTGTGATCCCATAAAAAGTTGTGTCATTGCCAAATAGCCTCATATTTGATCACTAGAATTCTTAATTCTGGTAATTTCTAGAAGCAATTAAAACCAATAAACTTTTGCAAACCACTGGAAATCTTTGAACACCACTATGGAGAAATCATCTCATGCGAACTTCAAATACCTCCGTGATCTCTTCCTGACCAATTTTCAATATCCTCCTCAAAAAGAAACACAGTCATTGAACTTCTCTTTTATTTAAGCATTAAGAAATTGTAGCACAGTGACAGAAAACTTTCTCAAAATGTCAGTCACAGCAATGAACAGACATCATGTATCACATGTAGAACCTTTTTGTTTTTTCTGGAGCATCATTAGCCAGGGCAACATAAATGTCCCACTCGTTTGCTTTTAAAGTGAAGACTGAGGCACACCAACTCTACTTAATAAATGCAGAGTAGAAAAACGTGCTGAATTTTGTATTGGGGCCAGTTATGAGAGAGAGGGGGGCGGGGAGCCTGTAGAAAGAGGGAGGGGGAGGAAAGCGACAGACAGGGATGTACAAGCAGACCTGCAGACGCAGAGACAGACAGATGCTTCAGGAAGTCAGTCTCTTTAGGATGCCACCAGCAACATCTTCAACATGTTGCTGTTTTAAAACAAAAGCAGAAATCTGGGCATCTTGATTACTCGTATCTGCACTAAGTGCAAGATGAGGCCAAGTTGTGCCACTCCGCTCCCCACCTTAAACTCGGAGTCAATTTATGTGCTCCTGACCTGCCGTCTCAGCTCCAGGACAAGTCCTCCCACACAGGACCGAGTGCTGCAGTGGTCATCCAGGGCAGGGTGGGGATGGGACCAAGAGCGTTTACAGAGACGTAGGTCTCCAATTCACCTTGGCAAGCATTGCTAACTCTGCCTATCTGGTATTAAAATATTCACTTTAAGTAAAAGCAAATTTATTTCTCTGCATTCAAATAGGGGTTAGAAAAGAGACGTTATTCAACAGGTGGGATTTTTGTTTTTGCAACTCATCTGGTGGCTGATCTAGGTCCCACGGAATTAAATGCTTCCCCTCTAACTAAATTTGTGCCTAGAACTTGAGAGAGATACCAGAACAAAGAGCTCCACAGGAAGAATACAAAATTGATTTTTTAAAATGTAAGGCTTCAATTTAAAATATAATTAAGACTTGACACATTAAAGTCAAACAAGACAAACATCAGTTATTGACTTTTACAAAATAAGTCAAAAACTGAGGTAATATAGTACTCTTCTATAACCTACTTTATCTGATTATAATATTCTATTTCCGTCTCATCCTTAGAGTTATATACACTTAGATGCATGGAAAAAAGGTCTAGAAATCAGCCTCCGGTTAGTGGGAAAAGGGTATAGCTACTAAAAGGCAGAGGAGTTTTACTTTTACTCATATAATTAATAAAATCTTTAAAATCACTGCATACAGCTGTACAAAGCCACCAGGTCACTGATTTCCACACAGTGATGGAAAATACTAAAAACATATACACACCTACCCTCACCCAAGGACTGCCCACTTTCTCCTCAAATAAGTTGCTCCTGTGGCACAGAACATAGAACATTCTGTCCTGCCTCCGGGTGTTACCGCTTTCTGCATTTACCTCTCATTTGATCATGCTTTCTTTCTCTAGCACAAAACGTCTTTTGTGAGCACTTCCAATAAAAGACAATGGTTTTTAAAAGCCAGCCCTTGAGCCTGCTCCCGCCTTAATCCAGCCCTTGAAAACAATTTCCCCCTCTGTGTTTTTAAGGAGAGACTTGTGAGTGAGTGTGCACATATGTGTGCGCCCACGTGACTGTGACTATGGGTATGACTGTGGGTGTGCATGTGACTACCTTAATCCAGCCCTTGAAAACAATTTCCCCCTCTGTGTTTTTAAGGAGAGACTTGTGAGTGAGTGCGCACATATGTGTGCGCCCACGTGACTGTGACTATGGGTATGACTGTGGGTGTGCATGTGACTGTATAAGTGATTACGTGGCCATGTGCGTATGTACGACTGTGTGTGTGACTAGAGGAGTCACATGTGTGAGTACGCATGAGTGCATGTGGCTGTGTGTGAGCATGTGCGTGCCTGTGAGTGCACTTGGGCGTGTGTGAGGGCACACTCGGCAGGCAGAGCACAAAACTGGTGAGTCACCTGTTGTGTGACAACAGGACATTTTCATTGAAAGGCTCATTTACCAGGGTCCACTAGTACTTGGTGATTATTACCCATCCACAAGGAGACTGGAAATTAGATTAACGTTGAGTTTGCAAGCTTTCCAATACCCCCAAATTTTTCTTACTTGGGAGGAAACAAAATCATACATGAAGTACCACTTCCCAGTTCTGAAACAGACGGCCACCCTTGTGGCCACCCACCCTCGTGGCCACGGCCAGCTGCTCAGTGCAGGGCACCCGCACCCGCGGCGACACCCACAGTCAGAGGTGTGGATGCGGCCCTGGGGCAGGGCCCCCTCAGGCAGAGAGTCTCTAGGACCTGAACAAACTTGAGGGGGGGGGGGCTGAGAGGCATTTTCACAGCTACTCACTCCCCCACAAGCCGCAAGGCCACCTGTGCACGCTAAGAGAAGGCCTGAGGGATGCAGAGGTGACTTCTGGGCTAGAGCCCATCGGTGTGGGACACGGAAGGGGCCAGGCTGCGGCCGCGTGGGCAGGAGGGGTGAGGCGCTCTGTGTCCCCCGCGGGCCTGCTTGCCTTACAGGTGCCCAAGGGGTGGGCAACGTTAGGTAGGGGCTGTGGGTCTCCCACGCGCACACCCAGGCGGAGCAGCACGTCCAGGAGGTAGGGGCGGGCGGCAGGCGGGGTCCTGGCCCCCAGGCCCGGCCGGCTCACAGCGTGCTCAGGTGCGGCAGCGCGTCCAGGGCCCGCGCTCGG
>NW_007732165.1:68804-77587 GCF_000696425.1 Galeopterus variegatus
GTTAACATGGTTGCTGAAAGCACACATTTTATTCCAGGTTTTAGAATTTATAGGTGGGTGTGGGTATAGATATTGAGTGGAGGCAGCAGGTGGACAGTTCTGTGCCTGGAGAGTGGAGGACTGGAAGAGGGAATGGAGGCAGGAGAGGACTAGGGTGGGGAAGGCATCGGATGCTACTTCTGTGGGGCACAGTTGGAAAGGCAGACTTTGGTGAAAAATCAGCAAACAGTCGGATACCCAGATGTGTGAGTGTGGACCCTGGCAGGTGTCAGTGATAATGTGCAACATTCAGAGTCTGCTTCTCTCACTGACTGATGGGTCCTCTTCCTTCCTCTTACTCTCAGGGTGAGGGTTAGAGGTGAGGGTGGCTGGCAGTCGCATAATAACGACAGCTAATACATGCTGATTAAGTGCTGTGTGCCAAGCACTCTCCCAACTTCTGCACCATCTCCTTTCTACTGGGAACCTGGGGCTTACAGGTGGCCCACCCCCCTGCCCAATATCTCGCAGCTCAAACGGGATGGAGATGAGACTCATTCCCAGGAACTTGAGTCTAAAGGCAGATGGGAACCACTGAAGAGGAAAGGGAGAGGTCTGTTTGTAGGGGTGACCGGACTGAATGAACTCCCTCCCTCACCCTATCCCATCCCTCCTGCCCAATATCTCGCAGCTCAAACGGGATGGAGATGAGACTCATTCCCAGGAACTTGAGTCTAAAGGCAGATGGGAACCACTGAAGAGGAGAGGGAGAGGTCTGTTTGTAGGGGTGACCGGACTGAATGAACTCCCTCCCTCACCCTATCCCAAGAAGGTAAAACTATAGGCATTTTTAAGCCAAGAAGAGAAAGCGAAATTTGATCAGGCCAATGCATGTGCGACCAGACAGCTTGTCCCAGCCCAGAAGCCTGGATACATGGGAAGCTGTAAGTTTGCCTCACCCTTGAGAGGCAGAGAAGTAAACGCTGAGGGCCCACCCCCATCACCAGCCCGGGCTGGCAGGGCGTTCCTCTCCCTGACTCCTCTGAAAGCCCCAAAATACGTGTGTGCTGTCAGTGAGGACAAGCTCCTGTACCTCATGGTGGGCTGCGGCCCCCGAAGTGATGGGGGAGCTATCATTTCTGACGGGACTCTTCAGTCTTCAAACTCTGATAAAAGCATCCGAAAGACAGCATCAACTTGTCCCCCAACCGGCCACCTCTGTTACTTGAAACCTTCAGCCCCTGTAAATTGGAAATTAGAAAGATTGGCCGGGGCCTGGAAGGGAACGTGGGGAAACAGCGTCTGTCCCTAGTCCTCAGTCACTGGTGCAATGGCTGTTAATAAGAATCCGTCCGTTACACATTCTATTTGGTGGACCTGAGTAGCCGGTGACAGTTACCAGAAAGGAAAGTCACACTAAAAGAGGATAACCAAATTTAATTTCAGAATAGGAGATGTGACTGAAAACTGGTTAGAGTCAAAAAATATAGTCCAATTTAACTTATAATTTGCATGGGAGTTTGAATAACAGCCCAGAACACAACAATGTTGAAAACCACTATTATATTATTGTAATTATTATATTAAACAGCAGAACTTGAGCACTAGAATACGGAGATCAGCTTACGTTTTAGAACCATATTTTGGGGTTCACCAGATTACAAGAGCTGATCTCTAAAATACATGATTACACTTCATCTTGAGGTTACTAAATTTACTATCTCAAATAAGCTGGTTGAAAGGTCAAGTAAGCAAAATCAAATATTAGGTACTTAGAATCTGCATTTTTAGCAGAACTTGAGCACTAGAATACGGAGATCAGCTTACGTTTTAGAACCATATTTTGGGGCTCACCAGATTACAAGAGCTGATCTCTAAAATACATGATTACACTTCATCTTGAGGTTACTAAATTTACTATCTCATAAGCTGGTTGAAAGGTCAAGTAAGCAAAATCAAATATTAGGTACTTAGAATCTGCATTTTTTACTTATGTCATTTAATTTTCAAATTAGGTTTATTTGAGTTCCAAATTTCAAATATAACAAAAACAGTAATTGTCCACATTTGGGAATTCACAGTGATTTCCTCCCTACTGTTCTGTTAGAGAAAGTATGTATCAGAGTCAAGACTTCATTACAACATGTTAAGGCATTTCCAGAATGAGTAAAAGTGCATCTCCATCACTAAAGTGAACTGCCAGGAGGGTTTACATCTGGGCCCAGCTAAGATCACACAGGGCACCTGTTCCACAGGTTTGAATTGCAGGGGCTGAAAATGCTCAAGGCGGCTGCATGCCGGCTGCACTCTGCAAAGAGCTGTGGATGTGACCACACCGCCCGCCTGGGTCCTGCAGAAACTGTCCACAGTGACCGTCCGCTACCGCAGCAACACACACTGCTGTTCAATCTGTCATTCCCAGGGAGTTGCCAGTGAGTACAGTCAGAGCCAGTAATCACATCCTAATACCAGGAAATTAGCCATTATTCTAAAAAATGTTTACTTTTTCTCATTAACTTAATTTCTTGGTTTTACTAAGGGTTATAATATTTAATTGTGTTTTCAGAAGAACTTCAAAACATTTCAATATATTGTTTTTCTAATTATCCCCTCTTACTGTTTCTATACTTTGATCAAATAATTTTAACGGATATAGCAATAGGTAGTCCAACATCTAGAACTAAAACTAAACCTAAATTTTAAAACAGGAAAAGCTAATTCTAGTTTTAAAAACCCCACTTTATTACTTCCAGAACTTGGCGATAGCTTAAAATGTCTAAATTTCTTCTAACACTGGTCTGTTCCTATGAAAGGCTTTGGGAGTGGAAAAACATTTAGGAAATTGTTCATATGCTAATTACCTTTAAAGTCTTTATTTTTTTCCTCATTATTAAAATAATAACAGGCAGTGTCTATTGCACATTTAATAATCCACTTCATCTGAACTATTTCACTTAGTGCTCACGAGCACCTTCTGAGAGAAGTGCTAACAATACTTGCATTTTCCAGGTGAAGAAACCAAGGCTTAACCAAGCAGTCACACAACCAGCATGTGGCCCAGGGAGACCTGCCCAGCACTGAGACCCTGGAGCACATGTCCTCCTCATCACACAAGGGGTCTCAGTTTCCTTAGTCTCAAGACCCCTTAGGTTCTTAAATTATCAAAGATCCCAATGAAGTTCCATTTTTGTGGATTCTACCTATTGATGTTAACCTTATTAGAAATTTAAACCAGGACTTTAAAAAATATTTATTAATACATTTAAAAATAATAATAAATCCATTACATGTTAACAATAAACCCATCATGTTAACATTTTTTAATGAAAAATAACATTTCTAAAACCAACACATGAGGGATGAACAAGAGGCTTCTGGAAGGGCGATCTTCTCTTGCCTGCTCTGCTCGGTCCTGTGTGGACATGTCATGGGGCCTTGGCAACTCTACTGTGTGTTGGTGACAGCAGGAGTGTAAAAGGGAGTAACAGTGTCTCAGTGTTATGATGAAAACAGACCCTGGAAGGTATCCGGGATACCCAGGCATCCCTGGAACACACTGACAAGTGCTATGTTATCCGACCTGTGTCACAAGCAACCCTAAGCCCCCATGTGGTTAGCCATAATCTCAGCTAGTAAGCCCAGAAGCAAAACTTAATATTTGATTCCTTCTTTTAACAACCTGAAAAAAAGTGACACAAATAAGAACATGGGATCACACAGGAAGAAAAGCCAAACTCTATTAAAAATGAGATGCCTTAAATTTATATTACACTTTTTACTTGCAAAGCTCAGTGTTTTTAGATATATTTTCTGTACTCACGATATTCTCATACAGTAGGCAGAGGCAGTAACTACAAGTCTTTTATATAATGTGGATGGAATCTGTGTGCTACTAAGCATTTACCTAGAAATAGTGGGTTAGTATATGCTTAAAGGAAACTAACCTGGAGGGATGTCATCAAGATGGAATAGATGGTCCCCCAGTGTCACTCTCCCTGACAGTCAACCATAATTTACAAAGCAAAGAGTGCCATCCTGGGGCCTCTGGAGCTTGGGGGAATGGGAGGAGAGACCCGTGGAGTTTGTGAAGGTGGGAGAAGCCTCAGCGAAAGGAAGAAGAAATCGCCCCAACCACCTGGAGCCCAGCCGGCCCTGTGAGAGGCAGAAAGAAGCTGTAGCACACAGAGCAGGAGCTGCAAAATCCACAGCCGAGCCCTTTGCGTGAAGTTGTCTGGAGTCTGCAGGGGACGAGAGGGCCTCAGCGTGCACCATACTAGCCCCCAGGCCAGCCAGACCACTGACAGGGTTCCCAGTGATCCACGTAGGAGCAAGAGTTGCAGCCAACTGAAGAAAGGATCCACCCAGAGGCCGGTGAGTCATGGCAAGGGACCTGCGGGGAGAGGCTGGCCCACTGGGGGAGCATTGGGGTACAGAGTGGGCAGCTGATCTGCCTTCTAACTGAAGGCAGATCCACTCAATGGAGACTGGTCATGGTGACAGAACTGCTGTGGGCAGAGTTCCACAACACCTGGAAGTGATTAAAAGGCCAACAATTAAAATCCAATCTGCACAAAAAGCCCTTCCCACAGAATCGGCAAAGTGGCAGTTTAGCTTAACCACCAGGAAGTTCCCCCAATTTTGGAATTAACCAAAACCACAAACCAGAGACAAAGTTCTGATAATTAACCAGTAAAGGCCCTGGGCATCAATGTAAAGACACAAAAATCAAGAAAGAACAGAGTGATAAGACACCAGCAAAGGAAATAAACAAAGCACCAGCAATGGACCAGAGGAACAGCAGATCTATGAAATGTCTGACAGAGAATTCAGAACAACCCTCTTAAGGATGTTCAGGGAGTCACAAGAAAATACAGACAGAGGATTACATGATATCTGCAAGCCAATCCAGAGGCAAAATGAGGAATTTGACAAAGGAATTGAATCAGTGAAAAACTAAAATAAAAAAGAAATTCTAGAAATAAAGAATAGATCATCTGAACTGAAAACTCTATAGAACTCCAACTGAGGAAAGAATTAGCTCAAAAATAGAACATATGAAATTATCAAATTAGAGGAGTGAAAAGAAAACAGAATAAGAAGAAAGGAAACAGCAATACAGCAAATATGGGACTCCCTCATGCAAAATAACATCTGCATAACTGGCATACCCAAAGGGGAAGAAAAAGGAAGAAATGTAGAAAGCATATTCAAGGACATAATGGCTGAAAATTTCCCAAGTATGGGTGAAAAAAATTGAAAAGGACACAAATAAATGGAATGACATACCATGTTCTTGGGTTGGAAGAGTTACCATCATCAAAATGTCCATTTTACACAAGGCAATCTACACATTCAATGCAATCCCTATCAAAATACCAATGACATTCTCCACAAAAATAGAAAAAATGATCTTAAAATCTGTATGAAACCACAAAAGACCTGGTATAGCTAAAGCAATCTTGAACAAAAAGAACCAAGTTAGAGGCGTCACACTTCCTGACTTTAAAATATACTATAAGGTTGTAGTAACCAAAATAGCATGGTACTGGCATGAAAATAGACACAGCGAATGGAAAAGAATAGACAGCCAGAAATAAGTCCACGCATTGATAGCCAACTGCTTTTTGACAAAGGTGCCAAGAACATACAGTGGGGAGAGGACAACCTCGTCAATAAATGGTGCTAGGAAAACCGAATGTCCACACGTAGAAGACTGAAATGAGACCCCGTGTCTCACCCTACAAAAAAATCAACTCAAAATGGACTAAAGGTCTATGGCCATTCCACCCTGAATGTGCTCAATCTCATCAAAATGGATTAAAGACCTAAATTTAACACCAGAAACTATTAAACTACTAGAAGAAAACTTAGGGAAAACACTACACAAAATGGGGGTGGGCAGCACTTTTTTCAGTGACACAAAGGCACTGGCAACTAAAGCAAAAATTCACAGATGGGACTACATCAAACTGAAAACCTTCTGCACAGCAAGGGACACTATCAACAAAGTGAAGAGACAGCCTATGGAATGGGAGAAAGTGTTTGCAAACTGCACATCAGACAAGGGACTAGTATACAGAATATATAAGGAACTTAAACAATCCAACAGCCAAAAAAAACTCCAAACAAAAAAACCCAATTAAAATATGGACAAACAACTTGAACAGACATTTTTCAAAAGAAGACATACAAATAGCCAACAAGCACATGAATAAATGCTCAAATTCATTGGGGAAATGCAAATTAAAACCACAATGAGATATGATTTGATCCCAGTTAGAATGGCTGTCATCAACAAGACAGAGAATAACAAATGCTGGTGAACATGCAGAGAAAAGGGAACTCCCTGCACTGTTGGTGGGAATGTAAACTGGTATGGCCACTGTGGAAAGCAGTATGGAGATTCCTCAGAGAACTAGAAGTGATCTACCTTATGATCCAGCTATCCCGCTACTGGGTATATACTCAAAGGACATGAAATCAATATATCAAAAAGACACTTGCACTCCCATGTTCATCAGTATGCTACTTACAATAGCCAAGAGAAGGAATCAACCTAAATGCCCATCGAGAGATGAATGGATTAAAAAATTGTGGTATATACACACAATGGAATACTATTTAGCTATAAAAAGAAATGATATCCTAACGTCTGCATCAACATGAATGGAACTGGTGGACATCTTATTCTGTCCTGGAATCCTCCTGCACCAACACAGCAATATGCTCCCAGAGGTAGTTTCTGGAAACAGTCACTCCAAACTGTAACTCCAGCAGTGGCCTCCAATCTAAGTTCCATTTTTGGAAGACTAGGATCGCTTTGGAAATAAGGTGCATCACTCTCTGGTAATCATCTGTGGGATCTGTCCCTAATCTGGCTCTTGCTGGGGCTCTAATGCTAGTGTCTGCCCCGGTTTGGTGCCTGATTTTATGTGTTTCACTAGACCCCTACTTCTCTCATACTAACTCCTAGAAGGCCCCTTACTTTGGTCAGGCTAAATCCTACAGCCAATGCAGGGCAAAAAATAAATAATACCATTTCAATTTTTAAAAATCGTCACTCCAAACTGTAACTCCAGCAGTGGCCTCCAATCTAAGTTCCATTTTTGGAAGACTAGGATCCCTTTGGAAATAAGGTGCATCACTCTCTGGTAATCATCTGTGGGATCTGTCCCTAATCTGGCTCTTGCTGGGGCTCTAATGCTAGTGTCTGCCCCAGTTTGGTGCCTGATTTTATGTGTTTCACTAGACCCCTACTTCTCTCATACTAACTCCTAGAAGGCCCCTTACTTTGGTCCGGCTAAATCCTACAGCCAATGCAGGGCAAAAAATAAATAATACCATTTCAATTTTTAAAAATATGTCTGGACTGAAATGGAACTGAACAGACATCTCTCAGTGAGAGTGCTAATTCTGCTTTCTTCCTGGTGTAGTGTTTCTGGGACACACTGACAAATGTGAAAACGGAACAGGATGATTCAGTGGGTGGCAGAAGGTGACAGACAGTGCGCAGACTGTAGCCGCCCCAAGACCCCACTGTGCACGCGGCCTGGCAAGCTGCAGAGGCTGTTGGTGGCCTGGCTGGGCCCAGGGCGGTGTGGAACAGCCAGCGAGTTTGGGGGGCTCGGCACATGACCTCTTTCCCCTCATCTGGGAGAACCAAGATCTCTTCCTTTCTACTACAGACGCTCTTTGNCTGAAATGGAACTGAACAGACATCTCTCAGTGAGAGTGCTAATTCTGCTTTCTTCCTGGTGCAGTGTTTCTGGGACACACTGACAAACGTGAAAACGGAACAGGATGATTCAGTGGGTGGCAGAAGGTGACAGACAGCGCGCAGACTGTAGCCGCCCCAAGACCCCACTGTGCATGCGGCCTGGCAAGCTGCAGAGGCTGTTGGTGGCCTGGCTGTGCCCAGGGCGGTGTGGAACAGCCAGCGAGTTTGGGGGGCTCGGCACATGACCTCTTTCCCCTCATCTGGGAGAACCAAGATCTCTTCCTTTCTACTACAGACGCTCTTTGACTTAGGATGGGGTTACATCTGGACAAACCCATAGTAAGATGAAAATACCGCTAGTTGAGAATGCATTGAATGCACCTGCCCTAGCCAACGTCACAGCTTGGCCTGCCTACCTAACATGTGCAGGGACACTCACGTTAGCCTACAGGTGGGCAAGATCACCTAACCAGAGCCTGTTCTATGGCAGTGTTGGGTATCGTGTAATTTGAGGACTAAGTGTGGTCTCTACTGACCACATTAGAAAACCTGAAGGTCTGACCGTCGTGACTCAGGAGCTGTCTGTGCTATTACCTACCAACCGTCTAAATAAGATGATTCTTCTCCGGGTCTGCACGTGTTCTGCAGACGCGCCTCCCCAGCAGTGGCTCCGCTCCCCGCTCCGATTCCCTCCCGGCTGGGTGAGCTGCCGTCTACACTCGCACGATATCCTGTGCGTACCTCTGCAGCCGCAGTCCCCACACCTCACTATCACGAGACTGGGAATTAGTCTCCCATGACTGTTGCCTCCTGGGGACAAGGACGTTCGTTGAACTTTCATCTAGCTCCCACGCAGAGCAGGGAACTATTCTACATCAGGGCAGCGGGGTCCTGGAGGCAGAGGCGCTCTGCGGTGCTGGTGCGGATCGGCCTCCCCGCAGCTTCGGCTCCCTGCACCCCCACTTCTGTGCTCAGCCATGGCCAGCCCTGCTACCCCATCTGTGCGACGCTCGCCGGCCAGCTGTGCAGGAAGCAAGCCTACATCGCCCTGGGGGCGCCTCCTTCACAGATCTCACCACCTCCTCTG